>NW_027526112.1:0-46070 GCF_052094955.1 Ictidomys tridecemlineatus
GCAGAAGAAATGTTGCAGAGAGCAGAGTTTGGAGACTCAGATGCAGAAGGACTGTTACAGAGATCAATGGTTGGAGACTGGCGTGCAGAATGACTGATAGAGAAAGAAGAGGTTGGAGACTGTGGTAAAGAAAGAAAATAATGAAGAGCAGACTTTAAAGACTGCAGTACAGGAGGCCTGTTACGGAGAGCAGGGGTTGGAGACTGCGGTTGAGAAGGACTATTTCAGAGTGCAGATATTGGAGACTAGGGTGCACAAGAACTGTTGCAAAGAGAAGAGGTTGGAGACTGGGATGGAGAAGAACTGTCGTAGAGAGCAGTGTTTGGAGACTTAGATGCAGAGGAAGTGTTACAAAGAGCAGAGGTTGGAGACTGGGGTGTAGAAGTACTGATACAGAGAGCAGAGGTTGGAGATGGTGGTGCAGAAGGACCTTTAGAGAGAGCAGAGTTTGGAGACTGCAGTGCAGAAGGACTGTTACAGTGAGCATACGTTGGAGACTAGGGTACAGAAGGACTGTTCCAGAGAGCAGAGGTTGAAAACTGTGGTTCACAATGACTGTTGCAGAGAATAGAGGTTAGAGAATCGGGTGTAAAAGGACTGTTGCAAAGAGCACACCTTAGAGACTTAGGTGCAGAAGGTTTGTTACAGAGAGCAGAGTTTGGAGACTAGGGTGCAGAAGGATCTTACAGAGAGCAGAGATTGGAGACAGGGGTGCAGAAGTACTGTTGCAGAAAGCAGAGGTTGGAGACTGAGGTTCAGAAGGACTGTTATAGAGATGAGGTTTGAGATGGGGAGAAGAAGAACTGTTACTGAGAACAGAGGTTGGAGACTCATGTGCAGCAGTACCGTTGCAGAAAGCAGAGGTTGGAGACTGGGGTAGAGATGGAACGTTACTGGGAGCAGAGATTTGAAACTGTGGTGCAGAAGGATATTACATAGATCAGAGGTTGGAGACAGGGGTGCAGAAGGTTTGTTGCATAGAGCAGATGTTGGAGACTGGGGTGCAGAAAAATCGTTGCAGAGAGCAGAGGTTGGAGACTGGGGTGCAGAAGGTTTGTTGCAGAGAGCAAACATTGCAGACTGTGGTAAAGAAGGATCGTTGCAGACAGCAGAGGTTAGAGACTGGGGAGCAGAAGGACTGTTACAGAGAGTAGAATTTGGATACTGAGGAGACAATGAATCGTTGCTTAGAGCAGAGATTGGAGACTGAGGTGCAAAAGGAGTGTTGCAGAGAGCCGAGGTTGGAGACTGAGGTGCAAAAGAACTGTTACAGAGAGTAGAGGTTGGAGATTGGCGTGCAAAAGTCCTGTTACAGAGAGCAGAAGTCAGAGACTAGGGTGCAGAAGAACTGTTACAGAGAGCAGAGTTTTTAGACAAGGTTGCACAAGGATGTTACAGAGAGTAGAGGTTGTAGACCAAGGTGCAGCAGGACTGTTACAGAGAGCAGAGGTTGGTGACTAGGGTGCAGAATGATCCTTGCAGAGAACAGAGTTTTCAGACTGAGGTGCAGAAGGACTTTTGCAGAGAGCTCATGTTGGAGACTGGAGTGCAGAACGACTGTTGCAGAGAGCAGAGGTTGGAGACTGGAGTGCAGAAGTACTGTTGCAGAAAGCAAATTTGGAGACTGAGGTGCAGAAAGACTGTAACAGAGAGCAGAGTTTGGAGACTGTGGTGCTGAAGAACTGGTAAAGAGAGCAGAGGTTGGAGACTGGGGTGCAGAAGGATTGTCATAGAGAACAGAGGTCGGAGACTGGGGTGCAGAAGGCCTGTTACAGAGAGCAGAGTTTGGAGAAGGGGTGCAGAAGTACTTTTACACAGAGTAGAGCCCGAGGTGCAGAAGGACCATTGCAGAGAGCAGAGGTTGGAGACTGATTTGCAGAAGGACTGTTACAGAGAGCATATGTTGGAGACTTGGTCTCAGAGGGACTGCTGCAGAGAGAAGAGGCTGGACATGTGGTGTAGCAGGACTGTTGCGGAGAGCACAGGTTTGAGATTTGGGTGAAGAAGGACTGTTGCAGAGAGTACAGGTTGAAGACTGTGTTGCAGTAGGACTGTTACAGAGGCAGAGGTTGGAGACTTTGGTGCAGAAGGACTGTTGCAGAAAGCAGAGATTGTAGACTGAGATGCAGAAGTACTGTTACAGAGAGCAGAGGTTTAGAGAATGGTGTGCAAAATACCTGTTATAGAGAGCAGAGGTTGGAGACTGGGGTGCAGTAGGACTGTTACAGACAGCAGAGTTTGGAGACAGGGTTGCAGAAAAATCTTACAGAGAGCAGAGCTTAGAGACTGTGGTACAGCAGGACTGTTACAGAGAGCAGAGGATGGAGACTGGAGTGCAGAAGGATCATTGTAGCGAGCAGAGGTTTGAGACCAGCGTCCCAAAGGAATGTTACAGAGAACAGAGGTTGGAGAAAAGGTGCAGAAGGACTGTTACAGAGGGCAGAGTTTACAGACTGAGTTGCAGAAGAATCTTAGAGAGAGCAAATGTTGGAGACTGAGCTGCAGAAGGACTGTTACAGAGAGTAGAGGTTAGAGACTGAATGCAGAAGCACCGTTTTTGAGAGCAGAGTTTTGAGACTGAGGTGCAGAAGGATTGTTACAGAGAGTAGAGGTTGGAGCCTGGGGTTCAGAAAGAGTGTTGCAGATAGCAGAGTTTGGAGACTGCAGTGTAGAAGAATTTTGCAGATACAGAGGTTTGAGACTTTGGTGCAGAAGGACTGATACAGAAAGCAGAGGTTGAAGACTGCGGAGCAGAAGAACCTTAGAGAATGCAGTTTTTGGAGACTGCACTACAGGAGGACTGTTACAGAGAGCAGAGGTTGGAGACTGGTGTGGAGAAGGACTGTTTCAGAGTGCAGACCTTGGATACTGGGGTGCAGAAGAACTGTCACAGAGAGCAGAGAATGGATACTGAGGTGCAGAAGTAATGTTGCCGGGAGCAGAGGTTGGAAACTGTGGTGCAGAAGGAATGATACAGAAAGAAGAGGTTGAAGACTGGGGTGCAGAACGACCGTTACAGAGAGCAGAGGTTGGGGACTGAGGTACAGAAGGACTTTTAGAGACAGCAGAGATTGGAGACTGGGGAGCAGAAAGACTGTTACAGAGAGCAGAGGTTGGAGTCTGGGGAGGATAAGAAAAGTTACAAAGAGCAGATTTGGAAACTTGGGTTCAGAAGTATCTTATAGAGATCAGAGGTTGGAGGCTGGGGTTCAGAAGCACTGTTACAGAGAGAAGATTTTGGAGACTGAGGTTCAGTAAGACTGTTACAAAAGCAGAGTTTGAAGACTGGGGTACACAAGGATCGTTGCAGAGAGCAGAGTTTTCAGAAATAGGTTCAGAAAAACTGTTGCTGAGAGCATATGTTGGAGACTGGGGTACAGAAGGACTTTTGCAGAGACCAGAGGTTGGAGACTGGGGTGCAAAAGGATCATTGCAGACAGCAGAGGTTAGAGACTGGGGTGATGAAGGATTGTTACAGAGATCAGAGTTTGGAGACTGGGGTGCAGAAGAACCATTACAGAGAGAAAAGTTTGGAGACTGAGGGACATAAAGACTGTTACAGAGAGTAGAGTTTGGAGACTGTGGAGCAAAAGGATTGTTTCAGAGAGCAGAGGTTGAAGACTTGGGAGCAGATGAAATATTACAGAGAGCAGAGTTTGGAAACTGGGGTGCAGAAGGATCTTACAGAAAGCTGAGGTCGAAGACTGAAGTGCCGAAAGACTGTTACATAAAGCAGAGTTTGAAGACTGGGGTGCAAAATGATCGTTACAGAGAGCAGAGTTGTCAGTCAGAGGTGCAGAAAGACTGTTGTAGGGAGTAGATGTTTGAGACTGGGGTGCAGAAGGACTTTTGCAGAAAGCAGAGGTTTGAAACTGGGGTGCAAAAGGATTGTTGTAGAGAGCAGAGTTTTTAGACTGGGGTACAGAGAGATTGTTACAGAGAGCAGACGTTGGAGACTGTGGTGCAGAAGGACCATTGCAGAGATCAGAGTTTGGTAACTAAGGTGAAGAAGGATTGTTAAAGAGAACAGAAGTTGGAGACTGGGGTGCAGAAGGACCGTGGCAGAAAGCAGAGTTTGGAGACTTGGTTTTAGAAGGACTCTTGCAAAGAGCAGAGGTTGGAGACTGGGGTGCAAAAGGACTTTTACATAGAGCAGAGTTTGGAGACAGGGTTGCAGAAGGATCTCACAGAGAGCAGAGTTTCGAGACTTAAGTGCAACAGGAGTGTTACAGAGAGTATAGTTTAGAGACTGGGGTTCAAAAGGATCATTGCAGAGAACAGCGTTTTCAGACTGAGGTGCAGAAGGACTGTTGCAGAGAGCAGAGGTTGGAGAGAGGGGTGCAGAAGGACTGTTACATAGAGCAGATATTGGATACTGGGATGCACAGGGATCATTGCAGAGAGCGGAGATTGGAGACTGGGGTGCAGAAGGACTGTTGCAGAGAACAGACGTTTGAAAATGGTGTACAGAAAAATCGTTGCAGACAGCAGAGTTTGAGACTGGGGTGCAGAAGGACTGGTACAGAGAGTAGAGTTATGAGACTGAGGTGCAGAAGGATCGTTTCAGAGAGCAGAGGTTGGAAACTGGGGTGTAGTAGAACTCCTATAGAGAGCTGAGTTTTCAGACAAGGTTGCACAAGGATCTTACAGAGAGCAGAGTTTTAGACCGATGTGAAGCAGGACTGTTACAGCGAGCAGAGGTTGAGACTGGGGTGCAGAATGATCATTGTAGAGAACAGAGTTTTCGGACTGAGGTGCAGAAAAACTTTTGCAGAGAGCACATGTTGGAGACTGGGGTGCAGAAGGAATGTTGCAAAGAGCAGAGTTTGGGGACTGGGGTGCAGAAGTTTCGTTGTAGAGAGCAAAATTTTGAGACTGGAGTGCAGAAGAATTGTTATAGAGAACAGAGGTTGGAGACTGGGGTGCAGAAGGCCTATTACAAAGAGCAGAGTTTGGAGAAGGATTAAGTAGTACATTTACGGAGAGTAGTTTTTGGAGACTGAGGTGCAGAAGGACCATTGCAGAGAGCAGAGGTTGAAGACTGAGGTGCAGAAGGATTGTTACAGAGAGCAGAGGTTGGAGACTGGGTTGCAGAGGGACTGTTGCAGAGAACAGAGGCTGGACACTGGGGTGTAGAAGGACTGTTGCAAAGAGCACAGGTTGGAGATTGGGGTGCAGAAGGACTGTTGCAAGAAGAAGAGTGTGGAGACTGGGTTACAGTAGGAATGTTAAAGTGGCAGAGGTTGGAGTTTTGGTGCAGAAGGACTGTTGCATAGAGCAGATGTTGGAGACTTGGGTGCAGAAGGACTGTTACAGAAAGCAGGGTTTGGAGACATTCTTGCAGAAGGATCGTTGCAAAGATTATAGTTTTCAGACTTAGGTGCAGAAGGACTGTTACAGAAAGCAGAGTTTGGAGACTGGGGTGCATAAGAACTGATAGAGAAAGCTGACGTTGGAGTCTGGGGTTCAGAAAGACTATTACAGAGAGCAGAGTTTGGAGACTGTGGTACAGAAGGACTGTTACAGAGAGCAGAGGATGGAGACTGAGGTCCAGAAGGATTGTTGCGGAGATCAGTGGGTCGAGACTGGGGTGCAGAAGGACAGTTTCAGAAAGCGCACATGGAGACTGGAGTGCAGAAGAAATGTTGCAAAGAGCAGAAGTTGAAGACTTGGGTGCAGAAGGACTGTTACTGAGAGCACAGGTTGGAGACTGGGGTGCAGAATAACTGATATTGAAAGTAGAGTTTGGAGCCTGGGGTGCAGAATTACCGTTACAGACATCAGAGTTTGGAGACTGCAGTACAGAAGAACTGTTATAAAGAGCAGAGTTTGGAGCCTGGGGTGCAGAAGGACTGTTTCCTCTGCACCCCAGGCTCCAAACTCTGCTCTCTATAACAGTAGCAGAGAGCAGAGGTTGGAGACTGGGGTTCAGAAGGACTGTCGCAGAGAGCAGAGGTTGGAGACTGGGGTTCAGAAGGACTGTCGCAGAGAGCAGAGTTTGGAGACTAGGGTGCAGAAGGACTGTTGCAGAGAGAAGAGGATGGAGACTGAGGTGGAGAAGGACTATTGCAGAGAGCAGAGGATGCAGACTGAGGTACAGAAGGACTGTTACAGAGAGCAGATTTTGAAGAATGTTGGGCAGAAGAACTGATACAGAAAGCAGAGGTTGGAGACTGGGCTTCAGAAGGACCTTTACAGAGAACAGAGGTTGGAGACTGTGGTATAGAAGGACTGTTACAGAGAGCAGACGTTGGAGACTGGGGTGCAGAATAAGTGTTGCAGAGAACAGAGGTTGGAGACTGGGGTGCAGAAGGACCATTGCAGAAAGCAGAGGTTGGAGATTGGGGCACAGAAGTACTGTTGCAGAGAGAAGAGGTGGTGTCTGAGGTGCAGAAGAACTGTTACAGAGAGCAGAGGTTCGAGACCGGGGTGCAGAAGGACTGATACAGAAAGGAGAGTTTGGAGACTGGGGTGCAGAAAGACTATTACAGAGGGCGGATATTGGAGACTGCAGTACAGAAGTACTGTTACAGAGAGTAGAGGTTGAAGACTGTGGTGGAAAAGGACTGTTACAGAGAGCATATTTTGGAGACTGGGGTGAGGCAGGACTGTTGCAGAGAGAAGAAGTTGACGACTGGGTTGCAGAAGGACTGTTGCAGAGAGCAGAGGTTACAGAGTGAGGTGCAGAAGGACTGTTAAAGAGAGAAGAGTTTGGAGACTGGGGTGTATAAGGAGTGTTACAGAGAGCAGAGTTTGCAGACTGGGTTGGAGAAGGATCTTTCAGAGGATGAAGAATGAAGTGCAGAAAGACTGTTACAGAGAGTAGATGTTGGAGACTGAGGTGCAGAAGTAACGTTGATGAGTACAGAGTTTGGAGATTGAGGTGCAGAAGGATTGTTACAGAGAGCAGAGTTTGGAGACTGGGGTGCAGAAGGACTGTTGCAGATAGCGGATTTTGGAGTCTGTTGTGCAGAATAACTGTTTCAGAGAGCAGAGGTTGGAGACTGAGGTGCAGAAGCACTATTACCTAAAGCAGAGGTTGGCAATTGGGGTGCAGAAGGACCGTTACAGAGACCAGATTTTGGAGACTGCTGTATAGAAAAAATGTTACAGAGAGCATAGGTTGGAGACTCGGGTGCAGAAGGAATGTTACAGAGAGCACAGGTTGGAGACTGAGGTGCAGAAGTATAAATAAAGAGAGCAGAAGTTTCAGACTGGGGTTCAGAAGGACTGATACAGAAAGCAGAGTTTGAAGACTGGGGTACAGAAGGACAAGTTATGGAGAGCAGATGTTGAAAACTGGTGTGCAGAAGAGTGTTGCAGAGAGCAGAGGTTGGAGACTCAGGTGTAGAAGGCTTCTTATAGAGAACAGACTTTGGAGACTGGGTGCAAAAGGCCTGTTACAGAGAGGAGAGTTTGGAGAAGGTGTGCAAAAGGACTGTTAGAGAGGGCAGAGTTGGGAGACTGGGTTGCAGAAGGATCTTACAGAGAGCAGATGTTGGAGACTGAGGTGTAGAATGATTGTTACAGAGAGAAGATTTTGGAGATTGTGGTACAGAAGGAGTGTTGCAGAGAGAAGAGGTCTGAGACTGTGGTGCAGAAGGACTGATATAGAAAGCAGAGGTTGGAGACTGGGGTGGAAAAGGATCCTTACAGAGAGCAGAGTTTGGAGACTGGGGGTGGAGAAGGACTGTTAAAGAGAGCATTGTTGGAGACTGGGGAGGCAGAAGGACTGTTCAGAGAGCGGAGGTTGGAGACTGAGGTGAAAAAAAACTGTTGCAGAAAAGAGATATTGGAGACTGGGGTGCATAATGACCATTACAGAGAGCAGAGTTTGGAGACTTGGGTGCAGAAGGACAGTTACAGAGAGCAGAGGTTAAATTACAGGGTTGCAGAAGGATCTTACTGAGAGCAGAATTTGGAGACATAGGTTCAATTGGACTGTTACAGAAAGAAGAGGTTGGAAATTGGGGTGCAGAAAGATAGTTACAGAGACCAGAGTTTGAAGATTGCGGTAGAGAAAAATGGTTACGAGAGCCGAGGTTGGAAACTGGGGTGCAGAAGGAATGTTACAAAGAGCACAGGTTAGAGACTGAGGTGTAGAAGGATAGATTCAAAGAGCACAGGTTTGAGACTGGGGTACAGAAGGACTGATATAGAAAGCAGAGTTTGGAGACTGGGGTGCCGAAGGCACGTTACGGAGAGCAGAGGTTGGAGACTGCGGTACAGAAGGACTGTTACAGAAAGCAAATGTTGGAAACTCGGGAGTAGAAGGACTGTTGCAGAGGACAGACTTTAGAGACTGGGGTGCCGCAGGACACTTGCTGAAAGCAGTGGATAAATTCTTTAGTGGAGAAGAAATGTTACAGAGAGCAGAGTTTGGAAACTGGAGTGAAGAAGGATCTTACAGATAGCAGAGTTTGGAGACTGTGGTGCAGAAGGACAGTTGCAGAGAGTAGAGTTTGGACACTGGGGTGCAGAAGGACTTTTGCAGAGAGCAGAGGTTGGAGACTGGAGTGCAGAAGGACTGTTGCAGAGAGCAAAGTTTGGAACCTGAGGTGCAGAAGTCCTGTACCTTAAGCAGAGTTTGGAGACTGAGGTGCAGAAGGATTGTTACAGAGAGCAGAGTTTTGAGACTGGGGTCCAGAAGGACTGTTACAGAGAGCAGAGTTTTGAGACTGGGGTGCAGAAAGACTGTTGCAGAGAAAAAAGGTTGGAGACTGGGGTGCAGAAGGACTGTTGCAGAGAGCAGAGTTTGGAGAATGTGGTGCAGAAGGACACTTATATAGAGCAGAAGTTGGAGATTGGGGTGCAGAAGAACTGTTATAAAGAGCAGTATTTGGCGACTGGGTTGCAGAAGGTTCTTACAATGAGGAGAGGTTGGAGACTGAGGTGCAGGTGGAGTGTAACAGAGAGCAGTGTTTGGAGACTGAGGTGCAGAAGGATTGTTACAAAGAGCAAAGGTTTGAGACTGAGTTTAAGAAGGACTTTTACAGAGAGCAGAGTTTGGAAATTTTGGTGCAGAAGGACCGTTACAGAGAGAAGAGTTTGGAGACTGCGGTATTGGACTGTTACCGAGAAAAGAGGTTGGAGACTGGTGTGCAGAAGGACTCTTACATAGAGCACAGGTTGGAGACTGAGGTGCAGAAAGATAGATACAGAGAACAGAGGTTGGAGACTGGGGTTCAGACAGACTGATACAGAAAGCAGAGTTTGGAGACTGGGGTGTAGAAGGACCGTTACAAAGAGCAGAGGTTGGAGACTGCGGAACAGAAGGACTGTTATAGAGAGCAGATCTCGGAGACTGGGGAGCAGAAGGACTGTTGCAGAAGACAGAGATTGAGACTCTGGTGAACAAGGAATGTTACAGATGAGAAGAGTTTAAAACTAGAGTGCAGAAGGATCTTACAAAAAAAAGAAGTTAGAGACTGTGTTGCAGAAGGACTGTTGCAGAGAGCAAACGTTGGAGACTGGGCTCCAGAAGGATCGTTGCAGAGAGCACAGTTTTGAGACTGGGGTAAAGAAGGACTATTCTAGAGAGCAAATGTTGGAGACTGGGGTGCAGAAGGATTGTGGCAGAGAGCAGATTTTAGAGACGGAGGTGCAGAAGGACTTACACAGGGCAGAGTTTGGAGACTGAGGTGCAGAAGTACTGTTACCGAGAGCAGTGTTTGGAGACTGGGATGCAGAGGACTGTTACAGAGAGCAGAGTTTGGAACCTGGGGTTCAGATGGATCTTACAGAGGAATAGTTTTGAGATTGGGGTCCAAAAGGACTGTTGCAGAGAGCAGATTCTGGAGACTGGGTGGAGAAGAATTGTTGCAGAGAGAAGAGGTTGGAGACTGGGGTGCAGAAGGCCTGTTACAGAGAGCAGAGTTTGGAGACTGCGTGACAGAAGTCATGTTACAGAGAGCAGAGTTTGGAGACTGTTGTGCAGAAGGACTTTTACAGAGTGCAGAGTTTAAAGACTGGGTTGTAGAAGGATCTTACAAAAGCAGAGTTGGGAGAATGAGGTGCAGAAGGACTGTTACAGAGAGCAGAAGTAGAAGAATGTGGTTCAGAAGTGTCCTTGAAGTGAGCAGACTTTTCAGAGTTAGGTGCAAAAGGACTGTTGCAGAGAGCAGATATTGGAGACTGGGATGAAGAAGGACTGTTGCAGAGAGCAGAGGTTGGAGACTTTGGTGAAGAAGGATCGTTGCAGACAGCAGAGGTTGGAGACCGGTTGGCAGAAGCACTGTTACAGAGAGCAGAGTTTGAAACTGGGTTTCAGAAAGATCTTACAGAAATCAAAGGTTGCAGACAAAGGTGCAGAAGGATTGTTACAGAGAGCAGAGCTTGGAGACTGTGGTCCAGAAGGACTCTTGCAGAGAGCAGAAGTTGGAGACTGGGGTTCAGAAAGATTGTTGCAGAAAGCAGAGTTGGAGACTGGGGTGTAGAAGGACTGTTGCAGAGAATAGATGTTGGAGACTGGGGTGCAGACGAACTGTTGCAGAGAGCAGAGGTTGGCGAGTGGGGTTTAGAAAGACTGTTGCAGAGAGCAGAGGTTGGAGAATGAGGTGCAGAAAAACTGTTAAAGAGAGCAGAGGTTGGAGACTGGGGTGCAGAAGGACTGTTACAGAGAGCAGAGGTCTGAGACTGGGGTTCAGATGGATGTTACAGAGAGAAGATTTTAGAGACTGTGGTGCAAGAGGACTGTTGCAGAGAGCAGAGGTTGGAGACTGGTGTGAAGAAGAATCCTTACAGAGAGAATTGTTTTGAGACTGGGGTGCAGATGTCTTGTTACAGAGAGCAGTTGTTGTAGACTGGGTTGCAGAACTCCTGTTGCAGAGAGCAGAGGTTGGAGACTGTTGTGCAGAAGGACGATAACCGAGTGCAGAGTTTAAAGACTGGGTTTCAGAAGGATCTTACAGAGAGCAGAGTTGGGAGACTGAAGTGCAGAAGGTTCGTTGCATACAGCAGAGTTTTCCACTGAAGTGCAGAATGACTGTTTCAGAGAGCAGAAATTGGAGACCGGGGTGCAGATGGACTGTTGCAGAGAGCAGACATTGGAGACGAGGGTTAAGAAGGATCGTTTCAGAGAGCAGAGGTTGGAGACTGGTGTGCAGAAGGATTGTTACAGATAGTAGACTTTGGAGACAGGGTTTTAGAAGGATGCTACAGAGAGCAGAGGTTGGAGACTGAAGTGCAGATGGACTGTTACAGAGAGTAGAGATTGGAGACTGAGGTGCAGAAGGACCGTTGCAGAGAACAGAGTTTGGAGACTTAGGTGCAGAAAGATAGAAACAGAGAACAGCGGTTGGAGACTGTGGTTCAGTCAGACTGATACAGAAAGCAGAGGTTGGAGACTGTGGTGTAGTAGGACCGTTACAAAGAGCACAGGTTAGAGACTGCGGTACAGAAGGATCAGATGTCGAAGACTGGGGAGTAGAAGGACTGTTGCAGAGGACAGAGTTTGGAGACTGGGGTGGAGAAGGAATATTACAGAGTGCAGAGTATGAATTCTGGAGTGCACAAGAATCTTACAAAGAGCAGAGGTTGGATACTGTGGTGCAGAAAGACTGTTGAAGAGAGCAGATGTTGGAGACTGGGGTCCCAAAGGAGCATTGCAGATAGCCCAGTTTAGAGACTGGGGTGCAGAAGGACTGTTGCAGAGAGCAGATGTTTTAGACTGGGATGGAGAAGGACTGTTATAGAGAGCAGAGGTTGGAGACTGAGGTGCAGAAGGACTGTTACAGGTAGCAGAGTTTGGAGACAGGGATGCAGAAGGATCTTAATGAGAGCAGAGGTTAGAGACTGAGGTGGAAAAAGACTGTTACAGAGAGCAGAGTTTGGAGACTGCGGTGCAGAAAGATCTTTGCAGAGAACCGAGTTTTCAGACTGAGGTGCAGAAGGACTGTTGTAGATTACAGAGGTTGGAGACTGGGGTGCAGAAGGATCTTTGCAGAGAGTAGAGGTATGAAACTGGGGTGCAGAAGGACTGTTACAGAGAACAGAGGTTTGAGACTGCGGTGAAGAAGGCCTGTTATAAAGAGCAGAGTTTGGTGAAAGGATGCAGGACGACTGTTACAGAGGGCAGAGTTTGGAGACTGGGTGGCAGAAGTATCTTACAGAGAGCAGAGTTTGGAGACTGAGGTGCAGAACAACCATTGCAGAGAGCAGAGGTGGAGATAGAGGTGCAGAAGGATTGTTACAGAGAGAAGAGGTTGAAGACTGGGGTGCAGAAGGACTGTTGCAGATAGCAGAGGTGGGAGAATGGGGTGAAGAAGGACTGTTGCAGGGTGCAGGTATTGGAGACTTGGGTGCAGAAGGACTGTTGATGAGAGCAATATTTGGAGACTAAGGTGCAATGTAACTCTTACAGAGAGCAGAGTTTGGAGACTGTGGTTCAGAAGGACTGATACGGAAAGCAGAGGTTAAAGACTAGGGTGCAGAAAGACCGTTGCATAGAGCAGAGTTTGGAGACTGCTATACCGGAAAACTGTTATAGAGAGCAGAGGTTGGAGAATGGTTTATAGAAGAACTGTTTCAGAGTGCAGATGTTGAAGACTGGGGTTCAGAAGAATTGTTGCTTAGAGCAGAGTTTTGAGACTGGGTGCAGAAGAACTGTTGCAGAGAGCAGAGGTTGGAGACTGAGGTGCAGAAAGAATTTTACAGAGAGCAAAGGTTGGAGACTGGGGTGCAGAATTATTGATACAGAAAGTAGAGCTTGAGACTGGGGTGCAGAAGAACCGATACAGAGATCAGAGGTTGGAGAATGTAGTACAGAAGGACTGTTGCAGAGAGCAGAGGTTAGAGAATGGGGTGCAGAAGTAAGGTTGCAGAGTTCAGAGACAAAGGTGCAGAAGGACTGTTACAGAAAGCAGAGGTTGGAATCCATGGTTCAGAAGGACTTATAAAAAAAGCAGATTTTTGAGACTGGGGTGCATAAGGAACGTTAGAGAGAGCAGAGGTTGGACACTGCAGTACTGAAGGACTGTTACAGAGAGCAGTGGTTTGAGACTGGAAAGTAGAAGGACTGTTGCAGAGAACAGATGTTGTAGACTTTGTTGCAGCAGGACCATTGAGGAAAGCAGAGGTTGTAGACTTTGTTGGAGAAGAATGATACAGAGAGTAGAGTTTGGAAACTGCCGTGCAGAAGGACCTTACAGAGATCAAAGGTTGGAGACTGGGGTGCAGAAAGAGTGTTAAGGAGAAGAGATGTTGGAGACTGGGGTTCAAAAGGACTGTTGCAGAGAGTAGATGTTGGAGACTGGGGTGCATATGGACCGTTGCACAGAGCAGAGGTTGGAGACAGGGGTGCAAAAGGACGGTTGCAGAGAGCAGAGGTTGGAGACTGAGGTTCAGAAAAACAGTTACAGAGAGCAGAGGTGGAATCTGGGGTGCAGAAGAATCGGTGAAGAGAACAGAATTTGGAGACTGTGTTGCAGAAGAATCGTTGAAGAGAGCAGAGGTGGAGACTGGGCTGCAGAAGGATCATTACAGAGAGAAGAGGTGGGAGACTGCGGTGCAGAAGGACTGTTACAGAGAGCACAGGTTGGAGACTGGGGTGCAGAAGGAATGTTGAAGAAAGAAGAGGTTGGAGACTGGGGTGCAGAAGGACTGTTTCAGAGAGAAGAGGTTGGAGACTGAGATGCAGAAGGATTGTAACACAGAGCAAACATTGGAAACTGGGGTGAAGAATTATGATACAGAAAGCAGAGGTGTGAGACTGGGGTGCAGAAGGACCATAACAGAGAGCAGAGGTTGCAGACTGGCGTGCAGAAGGACTGTTTCAGAGAGAAGAGTTTGGAGACTGGAGTGCATAATGCCTGCTACAGAGAGCAGAGTTTGGAGACTTTGTTGCAGAAGGACTGTTATAGAGAACAGAGTTTTGAGGGTGGGTTGAAGAAGGATCTTGCAAAGGTTGGAGACTAAGGTGCAAAGGGACAGTTACACAGAGCACAGGTTGGAGACTAGGGTGCAGAAGGACTGATACAGAAAGCAGAGGTTGGAGACTCGGGTGTAGAAGTACACTTACAGTAAGCAGATGTTGGAGAATGCAGTACAGAAAGACTGTTATAGAGAGCAGAGGTAGGAGACTGGCGTGTATTAGGACTGTTGAAGAGAGATGAGGTTGCAGACTGACTTGCAGAAGGACTGTTTCAGAGGGAAGAATTTTGAGACTGTTGTGCAAAACGACAGATACAACAAGCAGATGTAGGATACTGGGGTGCATGAGGACCCTTACAGAGAACAGCAGTTGGAGACTGTGGTAGAGAAGGACAGTTACAGAGAGCAGAGGTTGGAGACTGGGGTGCAAAAGAACTGATGTAGAGAACAGAGGTTGGAGACTGGGGTACTGAAGGATCATTGGGGCGAGCAGAGTATGGAGACTGGGGTGTAGAAGGAGTGTTCCAGAGAGCAGAGTTTGGAGACTCGGGTGTAGAAGGACTTTTTCAGAGAGCAGATGTTGGAGACTTGGGTGCAGAAAAACTGATGCATTGAGCAGAGTTCGGAGACTGAGGTACAGAAGGACTGTTAAAGAGAGCAGAGTTTGGAGACTGGGGTGCAGAAGAATTATTGCAGAGAGCATATTTTTCAGACTGAGGTACAGAAGAACTGTTGCAGAGAGCAGATGTTGGAGATTGGGGTGAGAAGGACTGTTGCAGGAAGCAGAGGTTTTAGACTAGGGTGCAGAAGGATCTTGCAGAGAGCAGAGGTTAGAGACTGGGGTGCAGAAGGACGGTTGCAGAAAGCAGAGTTTTGAGACTGAGGTGAAGAAGGACTTTTAAGAGAGCAATGGTTGGAGACTGGGGTGCAGAAGGACTGATACAGAAAGCAGAGTTTGGAGACTGGGGTGCAGAAGGATTATTACAGAGAGCAGAGTTTGGAGACTGGGGTGGAGAAGGACTGTTGCCAAGAGCAGATGTTGGAGACTTGGGTGCAGAAGGATCATTGGTGCGAGCAGAGTATGGAGACAGTGGTTTAGAAGGACAGCTGCAGAGAACAGTGGTTGCAGTCTGAGGTGCAGAAGGACTGTTTCAGGGAGCATAGGTTGGAGATTGGGGCACAGAAGTACTTTTGCAGAGAACAGAGGTTGGATTCTGAGGTGCAGAAGGACTTTTACAGAGAGCAGAGGTTGGAGACTGGTGTGCAGAATGAGTGACACATAACACAGAGTTTGGAGACTCAGTTGTAGAAGGACTGTTACAGACAGCAGAGGTTGGAGATTGCAGTACAGAAGGACTGTTACAGAGAGTAGAGGTTGAAGACTGGGGTGCAGAGGGATTGTTGCAGAGAGCAGAAGTTGCAGAGTGAGGTGCAGAAGGACTATTACAGAGAGCAGAGTTTGGAGACTCTGGTGCAGAAGGACTGATACAGAAAGCAGATGTTGAAGACTGGGGTGTAGAAGGACTGTTGTAGAGAGCAGAGTTTGGAGACTGGGTTGGAGAAGGACTGTTGCAGACAACAGATGTTGGAGACTGAGGTGCAGAAAGAATGTTTCAGAGAGCAGAAATTAGAGACTGGGGTCCATATGGACTATTGCAGAGAGAAGAGGTTGCAGACTGAGGTGCAAAAAGCCTGATACAGACAGCAGAGTTTCGAGAATGTGTTGCAAAAGGACTGATACACAAAACAGAGGTTGGAGAATGTGGTGCAGAAGGACCGTTACAGAGAACAGAGTTTGAAGACTGCAGTACAGAAGTACTGTTACAGAGAGCAGAGGTTTTAGACTGGGATGCAGAATAACTATTTTAGTGATGAGAATTTGAAGACTGGGGTGCAGAAGGAGCATTGCAGAAAGCAGAGGTTGGAGACTAGGTTTCAGAAGGATCTTAAAAAGAGCAGAGTTTGGACACAGAGGTGCATAAGGACTGTTGCAGAGTGCAGAGATTGGAGATTGGGGCACAGTAAAACTGTTGCAGAGAACAGACGTTGGAGTCTGAGGTACAGAAGGACTGTTACAGAGAGCAGAGGTTGGAGACTGGGGTGTAGAATTACTGACACATAACACAGAGTGTGGAGAATTGGGTGCAGAAGGACCGTTACAGAGAGCAGAGTTTAAAGAGTGGGTTAGAGAAGAACCCTTACAGAGAACAGAGGTTGAAGACTGCGGTACAGAAGAACTGTTGTTGAGAACAAGGTTGGAGACCCGGGTGCAGAGGGATCATTGCAGAGAGCAGTGGTTGGAGACTGCAGTACAGAAGGACTGTTACAAAGAGTAGAGTTTGAAGACTGGGATGGAGAAGAACTGTTGCAAAGAGCAGAGATTTCAGAGTGAGGTGCAGAAGGACTGTTACAGAGAGCAGAGTTTGGAGACTATGGTGCAGAAGGACTGATACAGAAAGCAGAGGTTGGAGACTGGGGTGAAGAAGGACCCTTACAGAGAACAGAGGTTGAAGACTGCTGTACAGAAGAAGTGTTTTTGAGAACAAGGTTGGAGACTGGGGTGCAGAGGGACCATTGCAGAAAGCAAAGTTTGGAGACTTTGGTACAGAATGATCTTACAGAGAGCAGAATTTGGAGACTGGGTTGCAGAAAGACTATTGCAGAATAGACGTTGGAGACTTGCGTGCAGAAGGATCATTGCAGAGAGTGATCTTGGAGACTGGGGTATAGAAGGACTGTTCCAGAGAGCAGAGGTCGGAGACTGGGCTTCAGAAGGACTGTTGCAGAGAGCAGTTTTTGAAGACTTAGGTTCAGAAGGACAGATACAGAGAGCCAAGGTTGGAGACTGAGGTGGAGAAGGAAAGTTACAGAGAGCAGAGCTTGGAGAATGGGATGAAGAAGGACTGATACCGAAACCACAGGTAGGAGACTGGGGTCAAGAAGGACCTTTACAGAAAGCAGAGGTACGAGACTGCAGTACAGATTCAGTGTTACAGAGAGCAGATGTTTAAGACTGTGGTACAGAAGGGCTGTTACAGAGAACAGAATTTGGAGACTGGGGTGCATAAGGACCGTTGCTGAGAGTTTGGAGACTAATGTGCAGAAGGATTGTTACTGAGAGTAGAGTTTGGAGACTTGGGTGCAGAAGGATCTTTCAGGGAGCTGAGGTTGGGGACTGTGGTACAGAAGCACTGTTGCAGAGAGCAGAGTTTGGGGACTTGGGTGCAGAAGGATCGTTGCTGAGAGAAGAGGTTTGAGTCTGTGATTTAGAAGGATCATTGCAGAGAGCAGAGGTTGGAGACAGAGGTGAGGAAGGACTGTTACAGAGAATAGATTTCGGAGACTGGGGTGCAAGACTAATACAGAAATCAGATGTTGGAACCTGGGGTGAAGAATGATTTTTGCCGACAGCAGAGGTTGGAGACTGGGTTGCAGAAGGACTGTTGCAGAGAGCAGAGGTTGGAGACTGGGATGCAGAAGGACTGTTGCAGAGAACAGAGGTTGAAGACTGGGGTGCAGAAGGATTGTTGAAGAGATCAGAGTTATCAGACTGAGGTGCAGAAGGACAAATGCAGAGAACAGAGGTTGAAGACTGGGGTTCAGAAAGACTGTTGCAGAGAGGAGAGGTTGGACACTTGGATGCAGAAGGATCATACCAGAGAGCAGATGTTTTAGACTGGGGTGCAGAAGGCCTGTTACAGAGAGTAGAATTTGGAGAAGGGGTGCAGTAGGACTGTTACAGAGAGCAGAGTTTGGGGATTGGATTGCAGAAGGATTTTACAGACAGCAGATATTGCAGACTGAGGTGCAAAAGGACTGTTACAGAGAGTAGAGGTTGGAGACTGAGTTGCAAAAAGACCAAAGCAGAGAGCAGAGTTTGAAGACTGAGGTTTAGAAGGACTTTTGAAGAGCAGAGAAATCCATTTGCATCAAAATGAATCTGAATCCCTATCTCTTGCCATGCACAAAAGTTAACTCAAAATGGATCGAGGAGCTTGATATTAAATTAGAGACACGGCATCTGATAGAAGAAAAAGTTGGCTACGATTTACATACTGTGGGGTCGGGCCCCAAATTCCTCAATAGGACACCCATAGCGCAAGAGTTAACAACTAGAATCAACAAATGGGACTTACTCAAACTAAAAAGTTTTTTCTCAGCAAGAGAAACAATAAGAGAGGTAAATAGATTGCCTACATCCTGGGAATAAATTTTTACTCCTCACACTTCAGATAGAGCCCTAATATCCAGAGTATACAAAGAACTCAAAAAATTAGATAATAAGATAACAAATAACCCAATCAACAAATGGGCCAAGGATATGAACAGACACTTCTCAGAGGAGGACATACAATCAATCAACAAGTACATGAAAAAATGCTCACCACCTCTAGCAGTTAGAGAAATGCAAATCAAAACCACCCTAAGATACCATCTCACTCCAGTAAGATTGGCAGCCACTATGAAGTCAAACAACAACAAGTGCTGGCGAGGATGTGGAGAAAATGGTACACTTGTACATTGCTGGTGGGACTGCAAATTGGTGCAGCCAATTTGGAAAGCAGTTTGGAGATTCCTGGGAAAGCTGGGAATGGAACCACCATTTGACCCTGCTATTGCCCTTCTCGGACTATTCCCTGAAGACCTTAAAAGAGCATGCTACAGGTATGCTGCCATATCGATGTTCATAGCAGCACAATTCACAATAGCTAGACTGTGGAACCAACCCAGATGCCCTTCAATAGATGAATGGATAAAAAAAATGTGGCAACTATACACAATGGAGTACTATGCAGCAATAAAAAATGACAAAATCATAGAATTTGCAGGGAAATGGATGGCACTAGAGAAGATTATGCTTAGTGAAGCTAGTCAATAACTAAAAAACAAATACCAAATGTCTTCTTTGATATAATGAGGGCAACTATGAACAGAGCAAGGAGGAAGAGCGGGAAGAAAAGACTAACATTAAACAGAGTCATGAGATGGGAGAGAAAGGAAGAGTAAAGGGAAATTGCATGGAAATGAAGGGAGACCCTCATTGCTATACAAAATTACATATAAGTGGTTGTGAGGGGAATGGGAAAATAAACAAGGAGAGTAATGAATTACAGTAGATGGGGTAGAGAGAGAAGATGGGAGGGGAGGGCAGGGGGGATAGTAGGGGATAGGAAAGGTAGCAGAATACAACAATTACAAATTGGGCATTATGTAAAATTTTGGATGTGTAACCGACGTGATTCTGCAATCTGAATTTGGGGTAAAATTGGGAGTTCATAACCCACTTCAATCTAATGTATGAAATATGATATGTCAAGAGCTTTGTAATGTTGTGAACAACCAATAAAAAAATAAAAAAATTAAAAAAAAAGAATCATTGCAGAGAGTAGAGGTTGGAGACTTGGGTGTAGAAAAACTGTTGCAGAGAGCAGAGGTCTGAGACTGGGGTGCAGAAGGACTGTTGAAGAGAGCAGAGGTTGGAGACTGAGGTGCAGAAGGAGTGTTACAGAGAGCAGAGGTTGGAAACTGGGGTGCAGAAGAACTGATACAGAGAGCAGCGGTTGGAGACTGGGGTGCAGAAGGACTTTTGCAAAGAGCAGAGGTTGGATACTGGGATGGAGATTGAATGTTTTTAGAGCAGATGTTGGAGACTGAGGTGCAGAAGGACTGTTAGAGCAGAGGTTGAAGCCTGGGGTGCAGAAGGACTGATACAGAAAGCAGAGTTTAGAGACTGGGTTGCAGAAGGACTGTTACAGTGAGAAGAGGTTGGAAACTGCAGTACAGAAAGACTGTTACAGAGAGTAGAGTTTTGAGACTACGGTGGAGAAAGTCTATTGGAGAGATCAGGTGTTGGAGACTTGGGTGCAGAAGGACTGTTGCAGAGAGTAGGTTGTAAACTGGGTGCAGAAAAACTGTTGCAAGGAGGAGAGATTCGAGATTGGGGTGCAGAGACTGTTGCAGAGAGCAGATGTTGGAGACTGGTGTGGAGAAAGACTTTTGCAGAGAGAAGAATTTGGAGACTGAGGTGCAGAAAGACTGTTACAGAGAGCAGTGCTTGAAGACTTGAGTGCAGAAGGAGTGATACAGAAAGGAGAGGTTGGAGACTGGGGTTAAAAAGGACCATTACAGAGAACAGAGGTTGAAGAATGTGGTACAGAGTTAGGAGACTGGGGTGCAGAAGGACCATTGCACATTGCAGAGGTTGGAGATTTGGCTGTAGAAGGCCTGTTAAAGAGAGAAAAGGTTTGAGACTGGGGTGCACAAGGACTGTTACACTGAGCAGAGTTTGGAGAATGGGTAGTAGATGGATCTTACAGAGAGCAGAGGTTTGAGACTGACGTGCAGAAGGAGTGTTTCATAGAACAGAGTTTGGAGACTGGGGTGCAGAATGATTGTTGCAGAGAGCAGTGTATTCAGACTGAGGTGCAGAAGGACTATTGCAGACAGCTGATGTTGGAGACTGGGGTGCAGAAAGACTGTTGCAGAGAGAAGAGGTTGGAGACTTGGGTGCAGAATGAATGTCCCAGAGAGCAGAGATTGTAGACTGTGGTGCAGAACGCCTGTTACATATTGCAGAATTTGGAGAAGGGGTGCAGTAGGACTGTTACAGAGAGCAGATTTTTGGGATTGGGTTGCAGAAGGATCTTACAGATAGCAGAGGTTGGAGACTGAGGTGCAGAAGGACTGTTACAGAGAGTAGAGGTTGGAGACTGAGGTGCAGAAAGACCAATGCAGAGAGCAGAGTTTGGAAACAGAGGTACAGAAAGACTGTTGAAGAGCAGAGGTTGGAGACTTGGGTGTAGAAGGACTGTTGCAGAGAGCAGAGGTTGTAGATTGGGGTGCAGAAGGATGTTGCAGAGAGCAGAATTTGAAGACTGAAGTTCATAAAGACTGTTACAGAGAGCAGAGGTTTAAGACTTGCGTGCAGAACAACTGATACAGAAAGCAGAGGTTAGAGTCTGGGGTGCAAGAGGATAGTTACGGAGAGCAGAGTTTGGAGACTGCAGTACAGAAGGACTGTTACACAGAGCAGAGGTTGGAGAGTGGGGTGCAGAATGACAGTTACAAAGAGCATAGTTTTGAGACTTTGGTGAAGAAGAAATGTTGCAGAGAGAAGAGGTTAGAGACTGGTGTGCAGAAGGTCTCTTGAAGAGAGCAGATTTTAGAGACTGGGGTGCAGAAGGACCCTTACAGAGAACAGAGGTTGGATACTGCATTACAGAAGGACTGTTACAGTATTCAGAGGTTTGAGACTGGAGTGCAGAATAACTGTTGTAGAGAACAGAGTTTAGAGAGTTGGGTGCAGGCCGACCATTGCAGATAGAGGTTGGAGACTAGATTTCAGAAAGATCCTACAGAAAGAAGAGTTTGAACACTGAGGTGCAGAAGGACTGTTGCAGAGAGCAGAGGTTGGAGATTGAGGCACAGTAGGACTGTTGCAGAAAGCAGAAGTTTGAGTTTGAGGTACAGAAGGACTGTTAAAATGAGCAGAGTTTAGAGACCGGGGTGCAAAGGACTGATACAGAAAGCAGATTTTGGAGACTGGGATGCAGAAAAACCAGTTACAGAGAGCAGAGGTTTGAGACTGAAGTACAGAAGATCGTTACAGAGAGAAGATGTTGGAGACTGGGGTGGAAAAGACTGTTGTAGAGAGGAGATTTTGGAGACTGGGGTGCAGACAGACTGTTGCAGAGAGCAGAGGTTGGATACTGAGGTGCAGAAGGACTGTTGATGAGTGAAGAGTTTGGATACTTGGGTGTAGAAGGATTGCTACAGAGAGCAGAGGTAAGAGACTTGAGTGCAGAAGGGCTGATACAGAAAGCAGAGTTTGGAGGCTGGTGGAGAAGGACTGTTGTAGAGAGTAGAGGTTTGAGACTGGTGTGCAGAAGGACTATTGCACAGAGCAGAGGTTTGAGACTGGTTTTCAGATGGACAGTTGAAGTGAGTAGAGGTTTGAGATTGGGGTGCAGAAGGACTGATGCAGAGAGCAGAGGTTGGAGACTGGGGTGTAGAAGGACTGTTGCAGAGAGTAGAGATTGGAGATTGGGGTGTCGAAGGACTGATGCAGAGAGCAGAGTTTGGAGACTGAAGTGCAGAAGGACTGTTACGGAGAGCAGAGGTTGGAGACTGGGCTGCAGAAGGACTGTTGCAAAGAGCAGAGATTGGAGACTGGAGTGGAGAAGGAATGTTGTAGAGAGCAGATGTTGGAGACTGCGGTGCAGAAGGACTGTTGCAGAGAGCAGTGTTTGGAGACTGGGGTGCAGTAGGACTATTGCAGAGAGCATAGGTTGCAAACTGAGGTGCAGAAGGACTGTTAAGAGAGCAGAGTTTGGAGACTGTGGTGCACATGTACTGATACAGAAAGCAGAGGTTGGAAACTGGGGTGCAGGAGGACCCTTAAAGAAACAGATTTTGGAGACTACAGAACAGAAGGACTGTTACAGAGAGCAGAGTTTTGAGACTGTAGTGCAGAAGAAGTGTTGAAGAGAACAGAGGTTGAAGACTGTGGTGCAGAAGGATCGGTGCAGAGACCAGAGATTGGAGACTGGGGTGCAGAAAAACTGATACAGAAATCAGAGCTTGAAGACTGGAGTGCAGAAGGCCTGATAGAGAAAGCAATGTTTGGACACTGTGGTGTAGAAGGACTGTTACAGAGAGCAGAATTTGAATACTGGGTTGCAGAAGGATGTTACAGAGATCAGAGGTTGGAGACTGAGGTGCAGAAGCACTGTTACAGAGAGAAGAGTTTGGAGACTGGGGTGCAGAAAAACTGTTACAGAAAGCAGAGGTTGGATACTCGGGTGCAGAAGGATTGTTACTGAGAGCAGAGGTTGGAGACTGGGGTGCAGAAAAACTGATACAGAAAGCAGAGGTTGGATACTCGGGTGCAGAAGGACCCTTACAGAGAGCACAGTTTGGAGACTGAGGTGCAGAAGGACTGTTGCAGAGAGTAGATGTTGCAGACTGAGTTGCAGAACGACTTTTACAGTTGGCAGAGTTTCGAGACTTTGTTGTAAAATGACTGATACAGAAAGCAGAGGTTGGATACTGGAATGCATAAAGACCCTTAAGGAGAACAGAGGTTGGAGACTGCGGTACATAAGGACTGTTACAGAGAGCAGAGGTTGGAGACTGGGGTACAGAAGAACTTTTGTAGAGAACAGAGGTTGGAACTGGGTTGCGGGAGGATCGTTGGGCTGAGCAGAGTATGGAGACTGGGGTGTAGAAGGACTGTTGCAGAGAGCATAAGTTGTAGACTGGGGTGTAGAAGGACTGTTTCAGAGATCAGATGTTGGAGACTTGGGTCCAGAAAGACTGTTGCATAGAGCAGATGTTAAAGACTGAGTTGCAGAAAGACAGTTAGAGAGACCAGACTTTGGAGACTAGGGTGAAGAAGGACTTTTACAGAGAGAAGACTTTGGAGACTGGGGTGCAGAAGGATCGTTGCAGAGAGCAGAGTTTGGAGACTGGGTTGTAGAAGGATCGTTAAAGAGAGCAGATTTTAGAGACTGTAATGCAGAAAGACTTTTACAGAGACCAGAGTTTGAAGACGGGGGTGCAGTAGGACATTTACAGAGAGAACATGTTGGAGACTGATGTGCAGAAATACTGTTGCAGAGAGCAAAATTTGTAGACTGGGTTTCAGAAGGAGTGTTTCAGAGAGCAGAGGTTGCAGACTGAAGTACAGAAGTACCCTTACAGAGACCAGAGTTTGGTGACTGCGGTACAGAAGAACTGTAACAGAGAGCATAGGTTGGAGACAGGTGTTCAGAAAGATCTTACAGACAGCATAGATTGGAGACTGGGGTGCAGAAATACTGTTGCGGAGAGCAGAGGTTGAAGACTAGGGTGCAGAAGGCCTGTAACAAAGAGCAGTGCTTGGAGACTGAGGTGCAGAAGAATCGTTTCTGAGAGCAGAGTTTTCAGACTGAGGTGCAGAAGGACTGTTACAGAGAGCAGAAGTTGGAGACTGGGATGCAGAAGCCCGGTTACAGAGAGCAGAGGTTTTAGACTGGGGTGGAGAAGGACTGCTGCAGAGAGTAGAGGTTGGAGACTGAGGTGCATACGGAGTGTTACACATAGCAGAAGTTGGAGACTGGGGTGCAGAAAGACTGACACAGAAAGCAGAGCATGATGACTGGGGTGCAGAAGGATTGTTGCTGAGATCAGAGGTTGGAGACTGAGGTGGGGAACGACTGTTGCAGAGAGAAGATGTTAGAGACTGGGGTGCAGAAGGACTGCAGCAGAGAGCAGAGATTGTAGACTGGTGTGCAGCAGGACTATTGCAGAGAGCAGAGGTTGCAGACTGTGGTGCAAAAGGACTGTCACAGAGAGCAGAGTTTGAAGAATGTGGTGCTGATGGACTGATACTGAAACCACGGTTGAAGACTGGGGTGCAGAAGGACCCTTAAAAAGAACAGAGATTGGAAACTGTGGCACAGAAGGACTGTTACAGAGAGCAGAATTTAGAGACTGGGGTATAGAAGGACCATTGAAAATAGCAGAGGTTGGAGACTGGGTTTCAGAAGGATTATACAGAGAGCAGAGTTTGGAAACTGAGGTGCAGAAGCAGTGTTGCAGAAAGCAGAGATTGGCGATTGAGGCGTAGTAGGACTGTTGCAGAGAGCAGAGGTTAAAGTCTGAGGTTCAGAAGGACTGTTACAGAGAGCAGAGTTTAGAGATGGGGTGCAGAAGGACTGATACAGAAAGCGGAGTTTGGAGACTGGGGTGCAGATGGACTGTTGCAGAGAGCAGAGGTTGCAGAGTGAGGTGCAGAAGGACGGTTTCAGATATAAATGGTTGGAGACTAGGGTTGTAAAGGACTGTTACACAGAGCAGAGGTTGGAGATTGGGGTGCAGAAGGATAGTTACAAAGAGCACAGGTTTGAGACTGGGGTGGATAAGAAATGTTGCAGAGAGCAGAGGATGGAGACTGGGGTGCAGAAGGTCTCTTGCAGAGAGCATATTTTAGAGACTGGGGTGCAGAAGGACCCTTACAGAGAACAGAGGTTGGATACTGCGGTACAGGAGTAATTTTACAGTAATCAGAGGTTGGAGACTGGGGTGCAGAATAACTGTTGTAGAGAACAGAGTTTAGAGAGTGGGGTGCAGATGGACCAATGCAGATAGCAGAGGTTGGAGACTGGGTTTCAGAAAGATCATACAGAGATCAGAGTTTGAACACTGAGGTGCAGAAGGACTGTTGCAGAGAGCAGATGTTGGAGATTGGGACGCAGTAGGACTGTTGCAGAAAGCAGAGGTTGGAGTCTGAGGTGCAGAAGAACTGTTAAAGAGAGCAGAGTTTAGAGACCGGAGTGCAGAAAGACTGATACAGAAAGTAGAGTTTGGAGACTGGGGTGCAGAAAAACCGTTACAGAGAGCAGAGGTTTTAGACTGAAGTACAGAAGGACAGTTACAGAGAGCAGAGGTTGAAGACTGGGGTGGAAAAAGACTGTTGTAGAGAGCAGATTTTGGAGATTGGATTGCAGATGGACTGTTGCAGAGAGCAGAGGTTGCAGAGTGAGGTGCAGAAGGACTGTTACAGAGAGCAGAGTTTAGAGACTATGGTGCAGAAGAACTGATACATAAAGCAGAGGTTGGAGAATGGGGTGCAGAAGGGACCTTACAGAGAACAGAGTTTGAAGACTGCGGTACAGAAGAACTGATGTAGAGAACAAGGTTGGAGACTGGGGTTCAGAGGGACCATTGCAGAGAGTAGACGTTTGAGACTGGAGTGCCGAAGGATTTTTGCAGAGAGCAGACTTTAGAGACTGGGGTGCAGAAGGATTTAACAGAGAGCAAAGTTTGGAGACAGAGATGCAGAAGGACTGTTGCAGAGAGCAGAGGTTGGAGACTGGGGAGCAGAAGCACTGTGCAGAGTGCAGTGTTTGAAGACTGGGGTGCAGAAGACCTGCTGCAGAGAGCAGAGGTTGGGGACTGGGGTGCAGATGGACTGCTGCAGAGAGCAGAGGTTGCAGAGTGAGGTGCAGAAGGACGGTTTCAGAGATAAATGGTTGGAGACTGGGGTTGTAAAAGACTGTTACACAGAGCAGAGGTTGGAGAGTGGGGTGCAGAAGGATAGTTACAAAGAGCACAGGTTTGAGACTGCGGTGGATAAAAAATGTTGCAGAGAGCAGAGGTTGAAGACTGGGGTGCAGAAGGTCTCTTGCAGAGAGCAGATTTTAGAGACTGGGGTGCAGAAGGACCCTTACAGAGAACAGAGGTTGGATACTGCGGTACAGGAGTAATTTTACAGTAATCAGAGGTTGGAGACTGGGGTGCAGAATAACTGTTGTAGAGAACAGAGTTTAGAGAGTGGGGTGCAGATGGACCAATGCAGATAGCAGAGGTTGGAGACTAGGTTTCAGAAAGATCATACAGAGATCAGAGTTTGAACACTGAGGTGCAGAAGGACTGTTGCAGAGAGCATAAGTTTGAGATTGGGGCGCAGTAGGACTGTTGCAGAAAGCAGAGGTTGGAGTCTGAGGTGCAGAAGAACTGTTAAAGAGAGCAGAGTTTAGAGACCGGAGTGCAGAAAGACTGATACAGAAAGTAGAGTTTGGAGACTGGGGTGCAGAAAAATTGTTACAGAGAGCAGAGGTTTTAGACTGAAGTACAGAAGGACAGTTACAGAGAGCAGAGGTTGAAGACTGGGGTGGAAAAAGACTGTTGTAGAGAGCAGATTTTGGAGACTGGGGTTCAGACGGACTGTTGCAGAGAGCAGAGGTTGCAGAGTGAGGTGCAGAAGGACTGTTACAGAGAGCAGAGTTTAGAGACTGTGGTGCAGAAGAACTGATACAGAAAGCAGAGGTTGGAGAATGGGGTGCAGAAGGGACCTTACAGAGAACAGAGGTTGAAGACTGCGGTACAGAAGAACTGATGTAGAGAACAAGGTTGGAGACTGGGGTTCAGAGGGACCATTGCAGAGAGTAGACGTTTGAGACTGGAGTGCCGAAGGATTTTTGCAGAGAGCAGACTTTAGAGACTGGGGTGCAGAAGCATTTTACAGAGAGCAAAGTTTGGAGACAGAGGTGCAGAAGGACTGTTGCAGAGAGCAGAGGTTGGAGACTGGGGAGCAGAAGGACTGTGCAGAGTAGAGTGTTTGAAGACTGGGGTACAGAAGGCCTGTTGCAGAGAGCAGAGGTTGGGGACTGGGGTGCAGAAAGACTGTTACAGAGAGCAGAGGTAGAAGCCTGGGGTGTAGAACGACGAATACAGAAAGTAGTGTTTAGAGACTGGGGTGCAGAAAGACCGTTACAGAGAATAGAGCTTGGAGATAAAGAGCAGACTTTGGAGACAGGTGTGCAGAAGGATATTACAGAGAGCAGAGGTTGGAGACTGCGGTGCAATACGACTGTTGCAGAGAGCAGAGGTTGGTGACTTTGGTGCAGAAGGATCCTTTCAGAGAGAAGAGGTTGGAGACTGAGGTGCAGGAGGTCTGTTACAGAGAGAAGAGCTTGGAGACTGGGGTGCAGAAGGCCTGGAACAAAGAGCAGATTTTGGAGACTGGGTGGCAGAAGGATCTTACAGAAAGAAGAGGTTGTCGACTGAGGTGCCGAAGGACTGTTACAGAGAGCAGAGGTTGGAGACCGGTGTCCAGAAAAATCGTTGCAGAGAGCAGAGTTTTTAGAATGATTTTAGAAGGACTGTTGAAGAGAACAGAGGTTGGAGACTTGGGTGCAAATGTATCGTTACAGAGAGCAGAGGGTGGAGACTGGGGGTGCCAAAGGACTGTTTCAGAGAGCAGAGGTTTGAGATGTGGGTTCAGAAGGACCTTTACAGAGAGCAGAGTTTGGAGACTGGGTTTAGAAGTACTGTTACAGAAAGCAGAGATTGGAGACTAGTTTACAGAAGGATATTACAGAGAGCAGAGGTTGAAGACTGAGGTCCAGAAGGACTGTTACAAAGAGTAGATCTTAAAGACTGTGGTGCAGAAAGACCTTTGCAGAGAGCAGAGGTTGGAGACTGAGGTGCAGAAGGACTGTTGATGAGTGCAGAGTTTGGATACTTGGGTGTAGAAGGATTGTTACAGAGTGCAGATGGACAGTTGCAGAGAGTAGAGGTTTGAGATTGGGGTGCAGAAGGACTGTTACAGAGAGCAGAGGTTGGGGACTGAGGTGGGCAACGACTGTGGCAGAGAAAAAATGTTAGAGACTGCGGATCAGAAGGAATGTAGCAGAGAGCAGAGATTGTAGACTGGTGTGGAGAAGGACTATTGCAGAGAGCAGAGGTTGCAGACTGAGGTGCAAAAGGACTGTTACAGAGAGCAGAGTTTGGAGAATGTGGTGCTGATGGACTGATAATGAAACCACGGTTGAAGACTGGGGTGCAGAAGGACCCTTACAGAGAACAGACATTGGAGACTGTGGTACAGAAAGACTGTTAAAGAGTGCAGAGGTTGGAGACTGGGGTGCAGAATAATTGTTGTAGAGAACAGAGTTTGGAGACTGGGGATCAGAAGGACCATTGCAAATAGCAGAGTTTGGAGACTGGGTTTCAGAAGGATTATCTAGAGAGCAGATTTTGGACACTGAGGTGCAGAAGCAGTGTTGCAGAGAGCAGAGATTGGCGATTGTGGCGCAGTAGGACTGTTGCAGAGAGCAGAGGTTAAAGGCTGAGGTTCAGAAAGACTGTTTCAGAGAGCAGAGTTTAGAGACGGGGTGCAGAAGGACTGATACGTAAAGCAGAGTTTGAAGACTGGGGTGCAGACGGACTGTTGTAGAGAGCAGAGGTTGCAGAGAGAGGTGCAGAAGGACGGTTAAAGAGGATAAATGGTTGGAGACTGGGGTGTAAAGGACTGTTACACAGAGCAGAGGTTGGAGAGTGGGGTGCAGAAGAACAGTTATAAAGAGCACAGTTTTGAGACTGGGGTGGATAAGAAATGTTGCAGAGAGCAGAGGTTGGAGACTGGGGTGCAGAAGGTCTCTTGCAGATAGCAGATTTTAGAGACTGGGGTGCAGAAGGACCCTTACAGAGAACAGAGGTTGGATACTGCGGTACAGGAGGACTGTTATAGGGATCAGAGTTTGTAGACTGGGGTGCGGAATAACTGTAGTAGAGAACAGAGTTTAGAGAGCGGGGTGCAGATGGACCAATGCAGATAGCAGAGGTTGGAGACTGGGTTTAAAAAGATTATACAGAGAGCAGAGTTTGAACACTGAGGTGCAGACGAACTGTTGCAGAGAGCAGAGGTTGGAGATTGGGGCGCAGTAGGACTGTTGCAGAAAGCAAAGGTTGTAGTCTGAGGTGCAGAAAGTCTGTTAAAGAGAGCAGAGTTTAGAGACCGGGGTGCAGAAGGACTGATACCGAAAGCAGATTTTGGAGACTGGGGTGCCGATAAACCGTTACAGAGAGCAGAGGTTTTAGACTGAAGTACAGAAGGACAGTTATAGAGAGCAGAGGTTGGAGACTGGGGTGGAAAAAGCCTGTTGTGGAGAGCAGATTTTGGAGATTGGGGTGCAGACGGACTGTTGCAGAGAGCATAGGTTGCAGAGTGACGTGCAGGAGGACTGATACAGAGAGCAGAGTTTGGAGACTGTGGTGCAGAAGGACTGATAGAGAAAGCAGAGGTTGGAGAATGGAGTGCAGAAAGACCCTTACAGAGAACAGAGGTTGAAGACTGCGGTACAGAAGAACTGATGTAGAGAACAAGGTTGGAACCTTGGGTTCAGAGGAACCATTGCAGAGAGTAGACGTTGGAGACTGGGGTGCCGAAGGAATTTTGCAGAGAGCAGACGTTAGAGACTGGGGTACA
Source organism: Ictidomys tridecemlineatus (assembly GCF_052094955.1). Lineage (NCBI taxonomy): Eukaryota > Metazoa > Chordata > Mammalia > Rodentia > Sciuridae > Ictidomys > Ictidomys tridecemlineatus. The sequence goes on from NW_027526112.1 coordinate 29,624, forward strand.
GAAGGATTTTACAGAGAGCAATGTTTGGAGACTGAGGAGCAGAAGGACTGTTGCAGAGAGCAAAGGTTGGAGACTGGGGTGCAGAAGGAATGTGCAGAGTGCAGTGTTTGGAGACTGGGGTGCAGAAGGACTGTTACAGAAAGCAGAGGTTGGAGACTAAGGTGCAGAAGGACTGTTACATAGAGCAGAGCTTGTAGACTGGGATGCAGAAGGCCTGTAACAAAGAGCAGAGTTTGGAGACTGGGTAGCAGAAGGATCGTTGCAGAGAGAAGAGGTTGGAGACTGACGTTCAGGAGGCCTGTTACAGAGAGCAGAGCTTGGAGACTGAGGTGCAGAAGGCCTGTAACATAGAGCAGAGTTTGGAGACTGGGTGGCAAAAGGATCTTACAGAGAGCAGAGGTTGTTGACTGAGGTGCCTAAGGACTGTTACAGAGAGCAGAGGTTGGAGACCAGTGTCCAGAAAGATCGTTGCAGAGAGCAGAGTTTCAGAATGATTTTAGAAGGACTGTTTGAAGAGAACAGAGGTTGGAGACTTGGGTGCAAAAGTATCGTTACAGAGAGCAGAGGGTGGAGACTGGGGGTGCCAAAGGACTGTTTCAGAGATCAGAGGTTGGAGACTTGGGTTCAGAAGGACTGTTACAGGGAGCAGTGTTTGAAGACTGGGTTCAGAATTACTGTTACAGAAAGCAGAAAATGGAGCCTGGTTTACCGAAGGATATTACAGAGAGCAGAGTTTGGAGACTGAGGTCCAGAAAGACTGTTACAGAGAGTAGATGTTGAAGACTCTGGTGCAGAAAGACCTTTGCAGAGAGCAGTGGTTGAAGACTGAGGTGCAGAAGGACTGTTGATGAGTGCAGAGGTTGGAGACTTGGGTGTAGAAGGATTGTTACAGAGTGCAGATGGACAGTTGCAGAGAGTAGAGGTTTGAGATTGGGGTACAGAAAGGTTGTTGCAGAGAGCAGAGTTTGGAGAATGGAGTGGAGAAGGACTGTTGCAGAGAGTAGAGATTGGAGATTGGGGTGCGAAGGACTGATGCAGAGAACAGAGTTTAGAGACTGAAGTGCAGAAGGACTGTTACAAAGAGCAGAGGTTGGAGACTGGGGTGCAGAAGAACTTATACAGAAAGCAATGGTTGGAGACTGAGGTGCAGAAGGACTGTTGCAAAGAGCAGACGATGGAGACTGTGGAGGAGAAAGAATTTTGTAGAGAGCAGATGTAGGAGACTGGGTTGCAGAAGGACTGGTTGCAGAAAGCAGAGGTTGGAAACTGGGGTGCAGAAGGACCCTTAAAGAAAAAAGATTTTGGAGACTGCGGAACAGAAGGAGCAGAGTTTGGAGACTGGGGTGCAGAAGAAATGTTGAAGAGAAAAGAGGTTGAAGACTGTGGTGCAGAAGGACTGATACAGAAATCAGAGGTTGGAGACTGGGGTGCAGAAGGCCTGATACAGAAAGCAGAGTTTGGAAGATGTTGTGTAGAAGGACTGTTACAGAGAGCAGAGTTTGAATACTGGGTTGTAGAAGGATGTTACAGAGAGCAGAGGTTGGAGACTGAGGTAAAGAAGGACAGTTACAGAGAGCAGATGTGGGAGACAGGGGTGCAGGACTGATACAGAGCAGAAGTTGGAAACTAAGGTACAGAAGGACTGTTACAGAGAGCAGAGGTTTGAGACTCGGGTGCAGAAGCATTATTGCAGAGAGCAGAGTTTTCAGACTGAGGTACAGAAAAACTGTTTCAGAGAGCAGATGTTGGAGATTGCGGTGCACATGGTCTGTTGCAGCGAGCAGAGGTTGGAGACTAGGGTGCAGAGGGATCGTTGCAGAGAGCAGAGGTTGGAGACTGGGGTGCAGAAGGCCTTTTACAGAGAGCAGAGTTTGGAGACTGAGGTGCAGAATGACTGTTACAGAGAGCATAGTTTGGAGACTGGATGGCAGAAGAATCTTACAGAGAACAGAGGTTGGAGAATGCAGTACAGAAGGACTGTTACAGAGAGCATCGGTTGGAGACTGGGGTGGAGAAGGACTGTTGCAGAGAGCAAATGTTGGAGATTCGGTTGCAAAGGGACTGTTGCAGAGAGCAGAGTGTGCAGACTGAGTTGCAGAAAGACTTTTACAGAGGGCAGAGTTTCGAGACTTTGGTGCAAAACGACTGATACAGATAGCAGAGGTTGTATACTGGGTGCATAAGGATCCTTATGGATAACAGACGTTCGAGACTGCGGTACAGAAGGACTGTTACCGAGAGCAGAGGTGTGAGACTGGGGTGCAGAAGAACTGATGTAGAGAACAGAGGTTGGAGACTTAGGTTCAGAAGGATCATTGGGGCGAGCAGTTTATGGAGACTGGGGTGTAAAGGACTGTTGCAGAGAGCAGTGATTAGAGACTGAGGTACCGAAAGACTATTACAGAGAGCAGAGTTTGAAGACTGGGGTGCAGAATAACTGGTTGTAGAGATCAGAGTTTGAAGACTGGGGTACAGAAGGACCACTGCAGAAAGCAGAGTTTGAAGACTGGGTTTCAGAAAGATCTTACAGAGAGCAGAGTTAGGACACTGAGGTGCAGAAGGACTGTTGCAGAGACCAGAGGTTGGAGATATGGGCGCAGTAGGACTGTTGCAGAGAACACAGGTTGGAGTCTGAGGTGCAGAGGGACTGTTACAGAGAGCAGAGTTTGGAGACTTGGGTGAATAATGACTCATACATAACGCAGAGTTTGAAGTCTCGGGTGCAGAAGGACCGTTACAGAGAGCGGAGGTTGGAGACTGCAGTACAGAAGGACTGTTACAGAGAGCTGAGGTTGAAGATTGGGTGCAGAAGGCCTGTTACAGAGAGCAGAGTTTGGAGATTGGGGTGCAGATGGCCAGTTACGCAGAGGAAAGGTGGAGAAGGGGTGCAGAAGGACTGTTACACAGGGCAAAGGTTGAACACTGGGTTGCAGAAGGATCATACAGAGAGAAGATGTTGGAGACTGAGGTGCAGAAGAACTTTTGCAGAGAGTAGGGGTTGGAGACTGAGGCACAGAAGGATTGTTACAGAGAGCAGAGTTTGGAGACTGGAGTGCAGAAGGACTCTTGCAGATAGCAGAGGTTGGAGACTGGGGTGTAGAAGGACTTTTGCAGGGATAAGAATTTGGAGACTGGGGTGCTGAAGGACTGTTGCAGAGAGCAGATATAGGAGACTGAGATTAAAAAAGGACTGTCACAGAGAGAAGAGGATGGAGACTGTTGTGCAAAAAGATTGTTATAGAGAACAGACTTTGGAGACTGGGGAGCAGAAGGGCTGTTACAGAGAGCAGACTTTGGAGATTGGGTTGCAGAAGGATCTTACGTAGAGCAGAGCGCATTGGTTGGAGTCTGGGTTGCAGAAGGATAATTGAAGACAGCAGAGTTTCCAGACTGAGGTGCAGAAGGACTGTTAAAGAAAGCAGAGTTTAAAGACTGGGGTGCAGAAGGACTGTTGCAGATAGCAGAGCTTGGAAACTGGGGTTAAGAAGGATTGTTGGTGTTTGAGACTTGGGTGCAGAAGGACTTGTGCAGAGTAGAATTTGGAGACGGAGGTGCAGTAGGACTGTTGCAGGTAGCAGAGGTTGGAGACTGCGGTACTGGGATGCAGAAGAACTGTTTCAGAGAGTAGAAGTTGGAGGCTGGGGTGCAGGAGGATTGTTGCAGCGAGCAGATGTTGGAGACTGGGGGTGAAGAAGGACTTTAACAGAGATCAGAGTTTTGAGATTGGGGTGCAGAAGGATCTTACAGAGAGCAGAGTTTGGAGAGTGGCATACAGAAAACTGATACATTAAACATAGTTGGAGAGTGAGGTGCAGAAGGACCATTACAGATGCAGAGTTTGGAGACTGCTATACAGGAGGACTGTTACAGAGAGCAGAGGTTGGAGACTGGAGTGGAGAAGAACTGTTTCAGAGTGCAGATGTTGGAGACTGGTGTGCAGAAGAAATGTTGCAGAGAGCAGAGGTAGGAGACTGAGATACAGAAAGTCTGTTACAGAGAGCAGACTTTGGAATCTGGGGTGCTGAAGAACTGATACAGAGAGCAGAGTTTTGAGACTGGGGTGCAGAAGGCCTGTTACAGAGAGCAGAGGTTGGAGACTAGGTACAGAAGGGCTGTTACAGAAAGCAGAGTTTGGAGACTGGGTTGCAAAAAATATTACCTAGAGCAGAGTTTGGAGACTGCGGTGCAGAAGGATTGTTACAGAGAGCAGAGGTTGGCGACTGGGTGCAGTAGGATTATTGCAGAGAGCAGAGGATGGAGATTGGTGTGCAGAAGGATCGTTGCAGAGAGCAAAGGTTGAAGACTTGGGTGCAAAGGACGGTTGCAGGGAGCAGATTTTGGAGACTGGGATGCAGAAGGACTGTTACACAGAGCAGAGGTTGAAGACTGGAGTGAAGAAGGACTGTTGCAGAGAGCAGAGTTTGAAGACTGGGGTGCAGAAAGACTATAATAGAGATCAGATCTTGGAGACTGAGATACAGAAGGACTGTTACAGAGAGCAGAGTTTGAAGACTGGGGTGCAGATAGACTGAAACAGAAAGCAGAGGTTTGAGAATGGGATGCAGAAGGACTGTTTCAGAGAGTAGAAGTTGGAGGCTGGGTGCAGAAGGATTGTTGCAGCGAGCAGATGTTGGAGACTGGGGTGAAGAAGGACTTTAACAGAGATCAGAGTTTTGAGATGGGGTGCAGAAGGATCTTACAGAGAGCAGAGTTGGAGAGTGGCATACAGACGAACTGTTTCACAGAGCAGAGGTTGGAGACTGGGGTGCAAAGGACTGTTACAGAGAGCAGAGTTTGAGACTGGGTGGCAGAAGGCTCGTACATAGAGCAGAGGTTGGAGACTAATGTGCAGAAGAAATGTTACCGAGAGCAATTGTTGGAGACTGGGTTGCAGAAGGATTTTTTTCAGGGAGCAGAAGTTGGAGACTGACATGCTGAAGGACTCTTGCAGACAACAGAGGTCAGAATGGGGTGCAGAAGGACCGTTTCAGAGAGCAGATGTTGGAGACTGAGGTGCAGAAGGATTGTTACAGAGAGCAGAGTTTGGATACTGGGGTAAAGAAGGACTGTTACGCAGATCAGAGTTTGGAGACTGGGGTGCAGAAGGATCTTTCAGAGTGCAGAGGTTGGAGACTGCGTTGCAGACGAACTGTTTCACAGAGCAGAGGTATGAGACTGGGGTGCATAAGGACTGTTACAGAGAGAAGAATTTCGAGACTTTGTTGCAGAAAGATCTTACATAAAGCAGAGGTTGGAGACTGAGGTGCAGAAGAACTGTTACAAAGAGCAGAGTTTGGAGACAGCGTTGCAGGAGGATCTGACTGAGAGCAGAGTTTGGAGACTGAGGTGGAACACGACTGTTTCAGAGAGAAGAGGTTGGAAACTGGGGTGCAGAAGTACTGTTACAAAGAGCAGAGTTTGGAGACAGCGTTGCAGAAGGATCTTCCTTAGAGCAGAGGTTGGAGACTGAGGTGGAACAAGACTGTTACAGAGAGTAGAATTTGGAGACTGGGGTGCAGAAGGATCGTTGCAGAGAACCGAGTTTTCAGACTGAGGTGCAGACGGACTGTTTAAGATTACATAGGATGGAGACAGGGGTGCAGAAAGATCTTTGCAGAGAGCAGAGGATTGAGTCTGGGGTTAAGAAGGACTGTTACAGACAACAGAGTTTGGAGACTGGGGTGCAGAAGGACCGTTGCAGAGAGCAGAGATTGTAGTGTAGACTGGGTTGGAGAAAATGATACAGAGAGCACAGTTTAAAAAGTAGGGTGCAGTAGGACCTTACAGAGAACACAGGTTGAAGACTGGGGTGCAGAAGGAGTGTTAAGGAGATGAGACGTTGGAGACTGGGGTGCAGAAGGATTGTTGCAGAGAGTAGATGTTGGGAGAGTGGGTGCATAAGGATCGTTGCCGAGAGAAGAGGTTATAGAAAGGGGTGTAGAAGGACGGTTGCAGAGAGCAGAGGTTGGAGACTGAGGTGCAGAAAAACAGTTACAGAGAGCAGAGGTGGAGTCTGGGGTGCCGAAGGATCGTTGAAGAGAGCAGAAGTTGGAGACTGAGTTGCAGAAGAATCGATGAAGAGTGCAGAGGTGGAGACTGGGCTGCAGAAGGATTGTTACAGAAGATAAGAGGTGGGAGACTGCAGTGCAGAAAGACTGTTACAGAGAGCACAGGTTGGAGACTGGGGTGCAGAGGAATGTTGCAGAAAGAAGAGATTGGAGACTGGGGCGCAGAAGGACTGTTTCAGAGAGCAGAGGTTTAAGACTGAGATGCAGAAGGATTGTAACACAGAGCAGACGTTGGAAACTGGGGTGAAGAATTATGATACAGAAAGCAGAGGTGTGAGACTGGGGTGCAGAAGGACCGTTACAGAGAGCAGAGGTTGCAGACTGGCGTGCAGAAGGACTGTTTCAGAGAGCAGAGTTTGGAGACTGGGGTGCATAAGGCCTGCTACAGAGAGCAGAGGTTGGAAACTGGGTTGCAGAAAAACTGTTATAGAGAGCAAAGTTTTGAGGCTGAGTTGCAGGAGGACTGTTACAGAGAGCAGAGTTTGGTGACTGAGGTGCAGAAGGACTGTTACAGAAAGCAGAGGTTGGAAATTTGGGTACAGAGGGACCGATACAGAGAGCAGAGGTTGGAGACTGCGGTATAGAAAGACTGTAACAGAAAGCAGAGTTTTGAGAATACGGTGCAGAAGGACTGTTACAGAGAGCAGCGGTTGAGACTGGGGTGCAGAAGGACTGTTACACAGAGCAGAAGTGAAGACTGGGGTTTAGAAGGACTGTTGCAGAGAGCACATGATGAAGACTTGGGTGAAGAAGGACTGTTGCCAAGAGCAGAATTTGGAAACTGAGGTGCAGAAGGACTGTTGATGAGAAAAGACGTTGGAGACTGGGGTGCAGAAGAATCGTTTCAGAGAGGAGGTTGGAGACTGAGGTGCAAAAGGATCATAGCAGAGAACAGCGTTTTAAGACTGAGGTGCAGAAGCACTGTTGCAGAGACCACAGGTTGGAGACTGGAGCGCAGAAGGACTTTTGCAGAGAAAAGTGCTTGGAGACTGGGGTTCAAAAGTCTTGTTATAGAGAACAGACATTGGAGACTGGGGTGCCAAAGGCCTTTTACGGAGAAAAGAGTTGGGAGAAGGGGTGCAGAAGGACTGTTAGAAAGGGCAGAGTTGGGAGACTGGGCTGCAGAAGGATCTTACAGAGAACAGATGTTAGAGACTGAGGTGTAGAATGATTGTTGCAGAGAGAAGAGTTTGGAGGCTGGGGTGCAGAAGGCCTGTTTCAGAGAGCAGAGTTTGGAGACTGGGGTGCAGAAAGCCTGTTAAGTAGAGCAGAAGTTGAAGACTGGGGTGCAGAAGAACTGTTATAGAAAGCAAAGTTAGGAGACTGGGTGGCAGAAGGATCTTACAGAGCAGAGTTTGGCGACTGAGGTGCAGGAGGACTGTTACAGAGAGCAGTGGTTGGAGACTGGGGTTCAGATGGATCGTGTAGAGAGAAGAGGTTTCAGACTGAGGTGTAGTTCGACTGTTACGGAGAGCAGAGGTTGGAGACTGAGGTGCAGAAGGACTGTTACAGGGAGCTAATTTTGGAGACTGTGTTGCACAAGGATCTTACATAGAGCAGAGTTTGGAGACTGAGGTGCATAAGGACTGTTACAGAGAGCAGATGTTGAAGTCTGGGGTGCAGAAGAATTGTTGCAGAAAGCAAAATTTTCAGACTGAGGTGCAGAAGGACTTTTGCAGAGCACAGATGTTTGAGACTGGAGTGCACAAGGTTCGTTGCAGAGAGCAGAAGTTGGAGATTGCAGTACAGAAAGACTGTTGCAGGGAGCAGAGTTTGGAGACTAGGGTAAAAAAGGACTTTTTAAGAGAGCGGATTTTGGATACTGTTTTTCAGAAGGACTGTTGCAGAGAGCAGAGGTTGGAGAATGGGTTGCAGAAGGACTTTTGCAGAGAGCCAAGGTTGGAGACTGAGGTTTAGATGGAGGGACAAAGAAAGCCGAGTTTGGAGACTGGCGTGCAAAAGGACCTTTACAGAGAGCAGAGTTTGGACACTGCCATACTGAAGGACTGTTACAGAGAGTAGAGTTTGGAGACTGATGTGCAGAAGGACTATTACAGAGAGCAGAGTTTGGAGACTGGGTTGCAGAAGGACTGTTGCAGAGGGAAGAGGTTGGAGACTGGGGTGCAGAAGGGCTGTTAAAGAGAGCAGATTTTGGAGACTTGGGTGTAGAAGGACTGATATAGAAAGCAGAGGTTGGAGACTGGGGTGCAGAAGGACTGTTGCAAAAAGCAGAAGTTGACTCCCTATTTACCTCTCTTATTGTTTCTTTTGCTGACGAATGGATAAAAAAAATGTGGCATTTATACACAATGGAGTATTACTCTGCATTAAGAAACGACAAAATCATAGAATTTGGAGGGAAATGGATGGCATTAGAGCAGATTATGCTAAGCGAAGCTAGCCAAGCCCTAAAAAACAAATGCCAAATGTCTTCTTTGATATAAGGAGAGTAATTAAGAACAGACTAGGGAAGAAGAGCACAAGAAGAAGACCATCATTAAACAGGGTTGAGAGGTGGGAGGGAAAGGGAGAGAGAAGGGAAATAGCATGGAAATGGAACGAGACCCTCAGGTTTATACAAAATTACATATAAGAGGAAGTGAGGGGAAAGGGAAAAATAATACAAGGGGGAGGAATGAATTGCAGTAGTGGGGGTAGAGAGAGAAGAGGGGAGGGGAGGGGAGGGGAGGGGGGATAGTAGAGGATAGGAAAGGCAACAGAATACAACAGACACTAGGATGGCAATATGTAAAGCAATGGAAGTGAAACTGATGTGAATCTGCAATCTGTATAAGGGGCAATATGGGAGTGCATAACCCACTTGAATCAAAATGTGAAATATGATATATCAAGAAATATGTAATGGAGGGGTAAGACAAGATAATACAAATGGAAGAAATGATTTACAGTAGAAGGGGTAGAGAGAAAAGGGGAGGGGAGGGGAGGGGAGGGGGGATAGTAGAAAATAGGACTGACAGCAGAATACATCAGACACTAGAAAGGCAATATGTCAATCAATGGAAGGGTAACTGATGTGATACAGCAATCTGTATACGGGGTAAAGTTGGGAGTTCATAACCCGCTTGAATCAAACTGTGAAATATGATGTATTAAGAACTGTGTAAGGTTTTGAACGACCAACAATAAAAAAATAAAATTTTAAAAAAAATAGATATTGGCCCTAATCAATCTAACAACATTAATAATGAATAAACAAATTATTTGGATTTACAATAATACTTGAATATACATTTTCAAATGCAATTAGTTATTCTATCTGTGACTCAATTAGCTTTGTCTTTGTATGTTGAAATTTTATCAATTTAACTACGCATTGTATTTACTAGTGTAAGAGTAAAGTTCAAGAATAATTTAAAAAAAAAAAGCAGAAGTTGGAGACTGGGGTGGAGAAGGAGTGTTGTAGAGAGCAGATGTTGGAGACTGGGGTGCAGAATTACTATTGCAGAGAGCAGAGGTTGGAAACTGGGGTGCAGTAGGACTATTTCAGAGAGTAGAGGTAGTAGACTAAGGTACAGAAGGACTGTAAAAGTGAGCAGAGTATGGAGACTGTGGTGCAGAATGATTGTTACAGAGAGCAGATTTTGGAGACTAGGGTGAAGAATTATCTTAGAGAGAGCAGAGGTTGGAGACTGGGGTGCAGAAGAAGATTTGCAGAGAGCAGAGGTTGGAGATGAGGTGCAGAAGGACTGTTATAGAGAGCAGAGGTTTGAGACTGGGGTGAAGACTGACTGATACAAAGAGCAGATTTTGGAGACTGCGGTAAAGCAGGACATTTACAGAGAGCAGAGTTTTCAGACTGCAGTGCAGAAGGACTGTTTAAGAATACAGAGGTTAGAGACTGGTGTGCAGAAGGACTGTTACAAAGAGCAGATTTTTGAGACTGGTGTTCAGAATTACTTTTACATAGAGTAGAGGTTGGAAACTGGGGTGCAGAAGGATCTTACAGAGAGTAGAGGTTTGAGATTAGGGTGAAGAAGGACTGTTGCAGAGAGCAGAGGTTGGATACAGCGGTGTAGAATGATCGTTGCAGAGAGAAAAGTTTTGAGACTGGGATGCAGAAGGCCTGTTAAAGAGAGCAGAGTTTGAAGAATGGGATGCAAAAGGACAGTTATAGAGAGCAGAGTTCAGAGACTGGGTGGCAGAAGGATCTTCCAGAGAGCAGAGTTTGGAGACTGAGGTTCAGAAGGACTGTTACAGAGAGCAGTGTTTGAAGACTGGGGTCAGAAAGATTGTGCAGAGAGCAGAGGTTTCAGACTGAGATGTAGAAGGACTGTTACAGAGAGCAGAGGTTGGAGACTGAGGTGCAGAAAGAGTGTTACAGGGAGCAGATTTTAAAGACTGTGTTGCAGAAGGATCTTACATAGAACAGAGTTTGGAGATTGAGGTGCAAAGGATTGTTGCAGAGAGAAGATTTTTCAGACTAAGATGCAGAAGGACTTTTGCAGAGAGCAGATGTTGTAGACTGGGGGTGCAGAAAGACCGCTACAGAGAGCAGAGGTTGGAAACTTGCTTGAGGAAGGCTTGTTACAGAGAGCAGAGTTTTGAGACTGTTTTGCAGAAGGACTGTTACAGAGAGCATAGTTTTGAGTCTGGGTTTCAGAAGGATCATATAGAGAGCAGAGGTTGGAGACTGAGGTGCAGAAGAACTGTTGCAGAAAGCAGAGTTTGAAGAATAGGTTACAGAAGGACTGTTGCAGCGAGTAGATGTTGGAGACTGTTGTTCAGAAGGACTGTTTCAAAGAGGAGAGGTTGGAGAATGGGGTGAAGAAGGACTTTTGCAAAGAGCAGAGTTTGGAGACTGAGGTGCAGAAGGACTGTTACAGAGAGCAGAGGTTGAAGACTGTTGTGAAGAAGGACTGATAAAGAAAGCAGAGGTTGAAGACTGTGGTGCAAAAGAACCTTTAGGGAGAGCAGAGTTATGAGACTTCGGTACAGAAGGACTTTTCCAGAGACCATAGTTTCGATATTGGAGAGCAGAAGGACTGTTGCAGAGGACAGAGTTTGGAGACTGGGGTGCAGCTGGACCGTTGAAGAAAGAAGAGGTTGGAGACTAGGGATCAGAAGTAATTTTACAGAGAGCAGAGTTTGGAAACTGGGGTGCAGAAGGATCTTACAGAGAGCAGAGGTTGGAGATTGATGTGCAGTAGGATTCTCACAGAGAGCAGAGTTTGGAGACTGGGGTGCAGAAGTACTGTCTAAGAGATCAGATGTTGGTAACTAGGGTGCAGACGGACTGTTGCAGAGAGCAGAGGTTGGAGACTGGGGAGCAGAAGGACTGTTGCAGAGAGCAGAGTTTGGAGACTGAGGTGCAGTAGGACTGTTACAGAGAGAAGAGGTTTGAGACTGTGCTGCCGAAGGACTGTTACAGAGAGCGGAGTTTGGAGACTGGGTTCCTGAAGAATCTTACAGTGAGCAGAGGTTGGAGACTGAGGTTCAGGTGGACTGTTACAGAGAGCAGTGGTTGGAGACTGGGTTGCAGAAGGATCTTGGAGAGTAGAGGTTTCAGACTGAGTTGCAGAAACACTGTTACAGAGAGCAGAGTTCAGAGGATGAGGTGTAGAAGGACTGTTACAGGGAGCAGAATTAGGAGACTGAGGTTCAGAAGGACTGTTACAGAAAGCAGAGGTTGGAAATTCGGGTGCAGAAGGACCATTACAGAGAGCAAAGTTTGTAGACTGCGGTATAGAAGGACTGTTTCAGAGAGCAGAGATTGGAGACTGGGGTCCAGAAGGACTGTTACAGAGAGCACAGGTTGCAGACTGAGCTACATAAAGATTTGGAGAGCAGAGGATTCAGACTGAGGTGCAGAAGGACTCTTACAGAGAGCAGAGTTTGGAGACTGAGGTGTAGAAGGACTGTTACAGAGAGCAGAGGTTGAAGACTGGGGTTCAGAAAGACTGATACAGAAAGCAGAGGTTGGAGACTGGGGTGCAGAAGGACCTTTACAGAGAGCAGAGTTTGGAGACTGCGTTACTGAAGGACTGTTGCAGAGGACAGATAATGGAGACTGGGGTGCCCCAGGACACTTGCAGACAGCAGAGGTTGGAGCCTGGGGTGGAGAAGTAATGTTAGAGAGAGCAGAGTTTGGAAACTGGAGTGCAGAAAGACCTTACAGAAATCAAAGTTTGGACACTGTGGTGCAGAAGGACTGTTGCAAAGATCAGACAATTGAGACTGGGGTCCAGGAGGATCGTTGTAGAGAGGAGAGTTTGGAGACTGTGGTTCAGAAGGACTGTTGCAGAGAGCAGAGGTTGAAGACTGGGATGCAGATGGTTCTTAAAGAGAGCAGAGGTTGGAGATTGTGGTGCAAAAGGACTGTTGCAGAGAGCAGATGTTGGCGAGTGGTGTTGAGAAGAATCATTGCAGAGAGAAGAGGTTGGAGACTGCGGTGCAGAAGGCCTGTTACTGTGAGCCGAGATTTGAGACTGGTTTTCAGAGGTACTGTTACAGAGATCAGAGGTTGGAAACTGTTGTGCAGAAGGACTGTTACAGAGAGCAGAGTTTGCAGACTGGATTTCAATAGGGTATTACAGAGAGATGAGGTTGGAGACTGAGCTACAGAAGGACTGTTATAGAGAGCAGAGGTTGGAGACTGGGGTGTCGAAGGATCATTGGGGCGAGCAGATTATAGAAACTGGGGTGTAGAAGGACTGTTGCAAGAGAGCAGAGGTTGGAGATTGGGGTGTAGAAGGACTTTTGCAGAGAGCAGATGTTGGAGACTGGGGTGCAGAAGGGTCGTTCAGGCTAGCAGAGTATAGAGACTGGGGTGTAGAAGGACAGTTACAGAGAGCAGAGGTTGGAGTCTGGGGTGTAGAAGGACTGTTTCAGAGAGCAGATGTTGGAGACTTGTGTGCAGAAGGACTGTTTCATAGAGCAAAGTTTGGAGACTGAGGTACAGAAGGACTGTTACAGAGAGCAGAGTTTGGAGAATTGGGTGCAGAATGATTATTTTAGTGAGCAGAGTTTTCAGACTGAGGTTCAGAAGAACTTTTGTAGAGAGAAGATGATAGAGACTGGGGTTCACAAGAACTGTTGCGGAGAGCAGAGGTTGGAGACTGGTGTGCAGAAAGATCTTTACAGAGAGCAGAGTTTGGATAATGTGGTGCAGAATTATGGTTGCAGAGAGCAAGGTTGGAGACTGGGCTGCAGAAGCAATTTTGCAGAGAGAAGTATTTGGAGACTTGGGTGCAGAAAGATCTTTACAGAGAGCAGAGTTTGGATAATGTGGTGCAGAATTATCGTTGCAGAGAGCAAGGTTGGAGACTGGGCTGCAGAAGCAATTTTGCAGAGAGAAGTATTTGGAGACTTGGGTGCAGAAGGACTGTTACATTTAACAGAGGTTTGAGACTGGGGTAAAGAAGGACTGATAGAGAAAGAAGATGTTGGAGACTGGGGTGCAGAAGGACTGTTTCAGAGAGAAATTGTTGGAGAATCCGGTACAGAAGGACAGTAACAGCGAGCAGAGTTTGGAGACTGGCTTGTAGAATGATCTTACAGAGAGCAGATATTGGAGACTTGGGGTGCAAAAGGACTGTTGTAGAGAGCAGAGGTTAGAGATTGGGGTGCAGAATGATCGTTGCAGAGAGTAGAGGTTGGAGACTAGGGTTCTGAAGGCCTCTAACAGACAGCAGAGTTTGGAGACTGGGGTAAAGAAGGCCTGTTAGAGAGCAGAGTTTTGAGACTGGTTGCAGAAGGACTGTTACAGAGAGCAGAGTTTGAAGCCTGGGTTTCATAAGGGTCTTATAGACAGCAGAGTTTGGAGACTTAGATACAGAAGGTCTGTTACTAAGAGCAGAGGTAGGAGACTGGGTGCAGAAGGATTATTGCAGAGAGCAGAGATTTCAGACTGAGGTACAGAAGAACTGTTGCAGAGAGCAGATGTTGTAGACTGTGTTACACAAGGACTGTTACAGTGAGCACAGGTATGAAACTGGAGTGCAGAAGGATCGTTGCAGAGAGCAGGGGTTGGTGACTGGGGTGCAGATGGACTGACACAGGGAGCAGAGTTTGGAGACTGGGGTGCAGAAGGCCTGTTACAGAGAGCAGAGGTTTTAGACTGGGATGTAGAAGGACTGTTGCAGAGAGTAGAGGTCAAAGATTGGGGTTCAGAAGGACTCTATCAGACAGCAGACTTGGAGACTAAGGTGCAGAAGTACAGTTACACAGAGCAGAGTTTGGTGACTGGGGTGCAAAAGTACAGTTACACAGAGCAGAGTTTGGTGACTGGGGTGCAGAAGGACTGATACAGAAAGCAGAGGTTCGAGACTCAGGTACAGAAGTACCCTTAGAGAGAGAAGAGATTGGAGAATGCAGCACTGAAGAACTGTTACAGAGAGCAGAGATTGGAGACTGGGGTAGAGAATGACTTTTGAAGAGAGCAGATTTTAGACACTGGGATGCAAAAGGACTCTTGCAGAGAGCAGAAGATGGAGACTGGGGTGAAGAAGGACTTTTGCAGAGACCAGAGATTGCAGACTGCGTTGCAGAAGGACTGATGTAGGGAACAGATGTTGGAGCCTGGGGTGCAGAAGGATTGTTTAGTGAGCAGAGTATGGAGACTAGGGTTTAGAAGGACTTTTGCAGAGAGCAGATGTTGGGACATGGGTGCAGAAGGACTGTTGCATAGAGCAGTGATTGGAGACTGAGGTACAGAAGGACTGTCGCAGAGAGCAGAGGTTCTAGACTGGGTGCAGAAGAATCGTTACATAGAGCAGAGTTTGGAGACTGGGGTGCAGAAGAACTTTTACAGAGAGCATAGGTTGAAGACTTGAGTGCAGAAGGAATATTTCGGAGAGCAGATGTTGGAGATTTGTTTGCAGAAGGACTGTTGCAGAAAGCAGAGGTAGGAGACTGAGGTGCAGAAGGACTGTTGCAGAGAGAAGAGGTTAAAGACTGGGGTGCAGAAGGTCTGTTAACGAGAGGAGACGTTGGAGACTGGGTTTCAGAAGGATCTTACAGAGAAAAGAGTTTGGAGACTGAGGTGCAAAAGGACTGTTACAGAGAGAGGAGATTCGAGGTGCAGATGGATCCTTACAGAGAGCCGAGGTTGGAGACTGGGGTGCAGACGGACTTTTACAGAGAAGAATGGTTTGATACTGGGGTGAAGAAGGAATGTTGCAGAGAGCAGAGTTTGGAGACTGAGGTTCAGAAGGACTGTTGCTGAGAGTAGAGGTTTTAGACTGCAATGTAGAAGGACTGTTGCAGAGAGTAGAGTTTGGAAATTGGGGTCCAGAAGGAGTGTAGCAGAGAGCAGAGGTTGGAGACTAAGGTGCAGAAGTACAGTTACACAGAGCACAGTTTGAAGACTGGGGTGTAGAAGGACTAATACAGAAAGCAAAGGTTGGAGACTCGGGTGCAGAAGTACCCTTACCGAGAGCAAAGTTTGGAGAATGCAGTACAGATGGACTGTTACAGAGAGCAGAGGTTGGAGACTGGGGTGGAGAATTACTGTTGCAGAGAGCAGATGTTGGAGACTGGGGTGGAAAAGAACTGTTGCAGAGAGTAGAGGATGGATACTGTGGTGCAGAAGGACTGTTTCAGAGAGCAGAGATTGCAGACTGAGTTTCAGAAGGACTGTTAGAGAGGGAAGAGTTTGGAGACGGTGGTGCAAAACAACTGATTCAGAAAGCAGAGGTTGGATACTGGGGTGCATAAGGACCCTTACAGAGAACAAAGGTTGGAAACGGCGGTACAGAAGGACTGTTACAGAGAGTCGAGGTTGGAGACTGAGGTGCAGAAGAACTTATGTAGAGAACAAAGGTTAGAGACTGGGGTGCAGAAGATCGTTGGGGCGAGCAGAGTATTGAGACTAGAGTGTAGAAGGACTGTTGAAGAGAGCAGAGTTTTCAGACTGAGGTACAGAAGAACTATTGCAGGAAGCAGATGTTAGACTGGGGTTCAAAAGGACTGTTGCAGCGAGCAGAGTTTTGAGACTGGGGTGCAGAAGGAATGTTGCGGAGAGCAGAGGTTGGAGACTTGAGTGCAGAAGGACTGTTGCAGAAAGCAGAGTTTGGAGACTGAGGTGCAGAAGGACTGTTGCAGAGAGTGGAGGTTAGAGTCTGAGGTGCAGAAGGATCGTTACAAAAAGCAAAGGTTGGATACTGGGGTGCAGACAGACTTTTACAGAGAGCACAGGTTTGATACTGGGAAGAAGAAGGAATGTTGCAGAAAGCAGAGGTTAGAGACTGGGATGCAGAAGTAGTGCGGCTGAAAGCAGAGGTTGGAGACTGAGGTGCAGAAGGACTGTTACAGAGAGCACAGTTTGGAGACTGTGGTGCAGAAGAATTATTGCAGACAGCGGAGTTTTCAGACTGAGGTTCAGAAAAAATGTTGCAGAGAGCAGATGTTGTAGACTGGGT
>NW_027526112.1:46270-87433 GCF_052094955.1 Ictidomys tridecemlineatus
AGAGAGCATCGGTTGGAGACTGGGGGTGGAGAAGGACTGTTGCAGAGAGCAAATGTTGGAGATTTCGGTTGCAAAGGGACTGTTGCAGAGAGCAGAGTGTGGCAGACTGAGTTGCAGAAAGACTTTTACAGAGGGCAGAGTTTCGAGACTTTGGTGCAAAACGACTGATACAGATAGCAGAGGTTGTATACTGGGGTGCATAAGGATCCTTATGGATAACAGACGTTCGAGACTGCGGTACAGAAGGACTGTTACCGAGAGCAGAGGTGTGAGACTGGGGTGCAAGAAGAACTGATGTAGAGAACAGAGGTTGGAGACTTAGGTTCAGAAGGATCATTGGGGCGAGCAGTTTATGGAGACTGGGGTGTAAAGGACTGTTGCAGAGAGCAGTGATTGGAGACTGAGGTACCGAAAGACTATTACAGAGAGCAGAGTTTGAAGACTGGGGGTGCAGAATAACTGTTGTAGAGATCAGAGTTTGAAGACTGGGGTACAGAAGGACCACTGCAGAAAGCAGAGTTTGAAGACTGGGTTTCAGAAAGATCTTACAGAGAGCAGAGTTAGGACACTGAGGTGCAGAAGGACTGTTGCAGAGACCAGAGGTTGGAGATATGGGCGCAGTAGGACTGTTGCAGAGAACACAGGTTGGAGTCTGAGGTGCAGAGGGACTGTTACAGAGAGCAGAGTTTGGAGACTTGGGGTGAATAATGACTCATACATAACGCAGAGTTTGAAGTCTCTGGGTGCAGAAGGACCGTTACAGAGAGCGGAGGTTGGAGACTGCAGTACAGAAGGACTGTTACAGAGAGCTGAGGTTGAAGATTGGGGTGCAGAAGGCCTGTTACAGAGGCAGAGTTTGGAGATTGGGGTGCAGATGGCCAGTTACGCAGAGGAAAGGTGGGAGAAGGGGTGCAGAAGGACTGTTACACAGGGCAAAGGTTGAACACTGGGTTGCAGAAGGATCATACAGAGAGAAGATGTTGGAGACTGAGGTGCAGAAGAACTTTTGCAGAGAGTAGGGGTTGGAGACTGAGGCACAGAAGGATTGTTACAGAGAGCAGAGTTTGGAGACTGGAGTGCAGAAGGACTCTTGCAGATAGCAGAGGTTGGAGACTGGGGTGTAGAAGGACTTTTGCAGGGATAAGAATTTGGAGACTTGGGGTGCTGAAGGACTGTTGCAGAGAGCAGATATAGGAGACTGAGATTAAAAGGACTGTCACAGAGAGAAGAGGATGGAGACTGTTGTGCAAAAAGATTGTTATAGAGAACAGACTTTGGAGACTGGGGAAGCAGAAGGGCTGTTACAGAGAGCAGACTTTGGAGATTGGGTTGCAGAAGGATCTTACGTAGAGCAGAGCGCATTGGTTGGAGTCTGGGTTGCAGAAGGATAATTGAAGACAGCAGAGTTTCCCAGACTGAGGTGCAGAAGGACTGTTAAAGAAAGCAGAGTTTAAAGACTGGGGTGCAGAAGACTGTTGCAGATAGCAGAGCTTGGAAACTGGGGTTAAGAAGGATTGTTGGTGTTTGAGACTTGGGTGCAGAAGGACTTGTGCAGAGTAGAATTTGGAGACGGAGGTGCAGTAGGACTGTTGCAGGTAGCAGAGGTTGGAGACTGCGGTACTGGGATGCAGAAGAACTGTTTCAGAGAGTAGAAGTTGGAGGCTGGGGTGCAGGAGGATTGTTGCAGCGAGCAGATGTTGGAGACTGGGGTGAAGAAGGACTTTAAACAGAGATCAGAGTTTGAGATTGGGGTGCAGAAGGATCTTACAGAGAGCAGAGTTTGGAGAGTGGCATACAGAAAACTGATACATTAAACATAGTTTGGAGAGTGAGGTGCAGAAGGACCATTACAGATGCAGAGTTTGGAGACTGCTATACAGGAGGACTGTTACAGAGAGCAGAGGTTGGAGACTGGAGTGGAGAAGAACTGTTTCAGAGTGCAGATGTTGGAGACTGGTGTGCAGAAGAAATGTTGCAGAGAGCAGAGGTAGGGAACTGAGATACAGAAAGTCTGTTACAGAGAGCAGACTTTGGAATCTGGGGTGCTGAAGAACTGATACAGAGAGCAGAGTTTTGAGACTGGGGTGCAGAAGGCCTGTTACAGAGAGCAGAGGTTGGAGACTAGGTACAGAAGGGCTGTTACAGAAAGCAGAGTTTGGAGACTGGGTTGCAAAAAATATTACCTAGAGCAGAGTTTGGAGACTGCGGTGCAGAAGGATTGTTACAGAGAGCAGAGGTTGGCGACTGGGGTGCAGTAGGATTATTGCAGAGAGCAGAGGATGGAGATTGGTGTGCAGAAGGATCGTTGCAGAGAGCAAAGGTTGAAGACATTGGGTGCAAAAGGACGGTTGCAGGGAGCAGAGTTTTGGAGACTGGGATGCAGAAGGACTGTTACACAAAGCAGAGGTTGAAGACTGGAGTGAAGAAGGACTGTTGCAGAGAGCAGAGTTTGAAAGACTGGGGGTGCAGAAAGACTATAATAGAGATCAGATCTTGGAGACTGAGATACAGAAGGACTGTTACAGAGAGCAGGAGTTTGAAGACTGGGGTGCAGATAGACTGAAACAGAAAGCAGAGGTTTGAGAATGGGATGCAGAAGGAACTGTTTCAGAGAGTAGAAGTTGGAGCTGAGGTGCAGAAGGATTGTTGCAGCGAGCAGATGTGGAGACTGGGGTGAAGAAGGACTTTAACAGAGATCAGAGGTTTTGAGATTGGGGTGCAGAAGGATCTTACAGAGAGCAGAGTTTGGAGAGAGGGCATACAGACGAACTGTTTCACAGAGCAGAGGTTGGAGACTGGGGTGCAAAAGGACTGTTACAGAGAGCAGAGTTTGGAGACTGGGTGGCAGAAGGCTCGTACATAGAGCAGAGGTTGGAGACTAATGTGCAGAAGAAATGTTACCGAGAGCAAATTGTTGGAGACTGGGGTTGCAGAAGGATTTTTTCAGGGAGCAGAAGTTGGAGACTGACATGCTGAAGGACTCTTGCAGACAACAGAGGTTCAGAATGGGGTGCAGAAGGACCGTTTCAGAGAGCAGATGTTGGAGACTGAGGTGCAGAAGGATTGTTACAGAGAGCAGAGTTTGGATACTGGGGTAAAGAAGGACTGTTACGCAGATCAGAGTTTGGAGACTGGGTGCAGAAGGATCTTTCAGAGTGCAGAGGTTGGAGACTGCGTTGCAGACGAACTGTTTCACAGAGCAGAGGTATGAGACTGGGAGTGCATAAGGACTGTTACAGAGAGAAGAATTTCGAGACTTGTTGCAGAAAGTCTTACCTAAAGCAGAGGTTGGAGACTGAGGTGCAGAAGAACTGTTACAAAGAGCAGAGTTTGGAGACAGCGTTGCTGGAGGATCTGACTGAGAGCAGAGTTTGGAGACTGAGGTGGAACACGACTGTTTCAGAGAGAAGAGGTGGAAACTGGGGTGCAGAAGTACTGTTACAAAGAGCAGAGTTTGGAGACAGCGTTGCAGAAGGATCTTCCTTAGAGCAGAGGTTGAGACTGAGGTGGAACAAGACTGTTACAGAGGTTGAAATTTGGAGACTGGGGTGCAGAAGGATCGTTGCAGAGAACCGAGTTTTCAGACTGAGGTGCAGACGGACTGTTTAAGATTACATAGGATGGAGACAGGGGTGCAGAAAAGATCTTTGCAGAGAGCAGAGGATTGAGACTGGGGGTTAAGAAGGACTGTTACAGACAACAGAGTTTGGAGACTGGGGTGCAGAAGGACCGTTGCAGAGAGCAGAGATTGTAGACTGGGTTGGAGAAAAATGATACAGAGAGCACAGTTTAAAAAGTAGGGTGCAGTAGGACCTTACAGAGAACACAGGTGGGAGGACTGGGGTGCAGAAGGAGTGTTAAGGAGATGAGACGTTGGAGACTGGGGTGCAGAAGGATTGTTGCAGAGAGCAGATGTTGGAGAGTGGGGTGCATAAGGATCGGTTGCCGAGAAGAAGAGGTTATAGAAAGGGGTGTAGAAGGACGGTTGCAGAGAGCAGAGGTTGGAGACTGAGGTGCAGAAAAACAGTTACAGAGAGCAGAGGTGGAGTCTGGGGTGCCGAAGGATCGTTGAAGAGAGCAGAAGTTGGAGGACTGAGTTGCAGAAGAATCGATGAAGAGTGCAGAGGTGGAGACTGGGCTGCAGAAGGATTGTTACAGAGATAAGAGGTGGGAGACTGCAGTGCAGAAAGACTGTTACAGAGAGCACAGGTTGGAGACTGGGGTGCAGAAGGAATGTTGCAGAAAGAAGAGATTGGAGACTGGGGCGCAGAAGGACTGTTTCAGAGAGCAGAGGTTTTAAGACTGAGATGCAGAAGGATTGTAACACAGAGCAGACGTTGGAAACTGGGGTGAAGAATTATGATACAGAAAGCAGAGGTGTGAGACTGGGGTGCAGAAGGACCGTTACAGAGAGCAGAGGTTGCAGACTGGCGTGCAGAAGGACTGTTTCAGAGAGCAGAGTTTGGAGACTGGGGTGCATAAGGCCTGCTACAGAGAGCAGAGGTTGGAAACTGGGTTGCAGAAAACTGTTATAGAGAGCAAAGTTTTGAGGCTGAGTTGCAGGAGGACTGTTACAGAGAGCAGAGTTTGGTGACTGAGGTGCAGAAGGACTGTTACAGAAAGCAGAGGTTGGAAATTTGGGTACAGAGGGACCGATACAGAGAGCAGAGGTTGGAGACTGCGGTATAGAAAGACTGTAACAGAAAGCAGAGTTTTGAGAATACGGTGCAGAAGGACTGTTACAGAGAGCAGCGGTTGGAGACTGGGGTGCAGAAGGACTGTTACACAGAGCAGAAGTGAAGACTGGGGTTTAGAAGGACTGTTGCAGAGAGCACATGATGAAGACTTGGGTGAAGAAGGACTGTTGCCAAGAGCAGAATTTGGAAACTGAGGTGCAGAAGGACTGTTGATGAGAAAAGACGTTGGAGACTGGGGTGCAGAAGAATCGTTTCAGAGAGGAGAGGTTGGAGACTGAGGTGCAAAAGGATCATAGCAGAGAACAGCGTTTTAAGACTGAGGTGCAGAAGCACTGTTGCAGAGACCACAGGTTGGAGACTGGAGCGCAGAAGGACTTTTGCAGAGAAAAGTGCTTGGAGACTGGGGTTCAAAAGTCTTGTTATAGAGAACAGACATTGGAGACTGGGGTGCCAAAGGCCTTTTACGGAGAAAAGAGTTGGGAGAAGGGTGCAGAAGGACTGTTAGAAAGGGCAGAGTTGGGAGACTGGGCTGCAGAAGGATCTTTACAGAGAACAGATGTTAGAGACTGAGGTGTAGAATGATTGTTGCAGAGAAGAAGAGTTTGGAGGCTGGGGTGCAGAAGGCCTGTTTCAGAGAGCAGAGTTTGGAGACTGGGGTGCAGAAAGCCTGTTAAGTAGAGCAGAAGTTGAAGACTGGGGTGCAGAAGAACTGTTATAGAAAGCAAAGTTAGGAGACTGGTGGCAGAAGGATCTTACAGAGCAGAGTTTGGCGACTGAGGTGCAGGAGGACTGTTACAGAGAGCAGTGGTTGGAGACTGGGGTTCAGATGGATCGTGTAGAGAGAAGAGGTTTCAGACTGAGGTGTAGTTCGACTGTTACGGAGAGCAGAGGTTGGAGACTGAGGTGCAGAAGGACTGTTACAGGGAGCTAATTTTGGAGACTGTGTTGCACAAGGATCTTACATAGAGCAGAGTTTGGAGACTGAGGTGCATAAGGACTGTTACAGAGAGCAGATGTTGAAGTCTGGGGTGCAGAAGAATTGTTGCAGAAAGCAAAATTTTCAGACTGAGGTGCAGAAGGACTTTTGCAGAGCACAGATGTTTGAGACTGGAGTGCACAAGGTTCGTTGCAGAGAGCAGAAGTTGGAGATTGCAGTACAGAAAGACTGTTGCAGGGAGCAGAGTTTGGAGACTAGGGTAAAAAAGGACTTTTTAAGAGAGCGGATTTTGGATACTGTTTTTCAGAAGGACTGTTGCAGAGAGCAGAGGTTGGAGAATGGGTTGCAGAAGGACTTTTGCAGAGAGCCAAGGTTGAGACTGAGGTTTAGATGGAGGGACAAAAGAAAGCCGAGTTTGGAGACTGGCGTGCAAAAGGACCTTTACAGAGAGCAGAGTTTGGACACTGCCATGCTGAAGGACTGTTACAGAGAGTAGAGTTTGGAGACTGATGTGCAGAAGGACTATTACAGAGAGCAGAGTTTGGAGACTGGGTTGCAGAAGGACTGTTGCAGAGGGGAAGAGGTTGGAGACTGGGGTGCAGAAGGGCTGTTAAAGAGAGCAGATTTTGGAGACTTGGTGTAGAAGGACTGATATAGAAAGCAGAGGTTGGAGACTGGGGTGCAGAAGGACTGTTGCAAAAAGCAGAAGTTGACTCCCTATTTACCTCTCTTATTGTTTCTTTTGCTGACGAATGGATAAAAAAAATGTGGCATTTATACACAATGGAGTATTACTCTGCATTAAGAAACGACAAAATCATAGAATTTGGAGGGAAATGGATGGCATTAGAGCAGATTATGCTAAGCGAAGCTAGCCAAGCCCTAAAAAACAAATGCCAAATGTCTTCTTTGATATAAGGAGAGTAATTAAGAACAGACTAGGGAAGAAGAGCACAAGAAGAAGACCATCATTAAACAGGGTTGAGAGGTGGGAGGGAAAGGGAGAGAGAAGGGAAATAGCATGGAAATGGAACGAGACCCTCAGGTTTATACAAAATTACATATAAGAGGAAGTGAGGGGAAAGGGAAAAATAATACAAGGGGGAGGAATGAATTGCAGTAGTGGGGGTAGAGAGAGAAGAGGGGAGGGGAGGGGAGGGGAGGGGGGATAGTAGAGGATAGGAAAGGCAACAGAATACAACAGACACTAGGATGGCAATATGTAAAGCAATGGAAGTGAAACTGATGTGAATCTGCAATCTGTATAAGGGGCAATATGGGAGTGCATAACCCACTTGAATCAAAATGTGAAATATGATATATCAAGAAATATGTAATGGAGGGGTAAGACAAGATAATACAAATGGAAGAAATGATTTACAGTAGAAGGGGTAGAGAGAAAAGGGGAGGAGGGGAGGGGAGGGGGGATAGTAGAAAATAGGACTGACAGCAGAATACATCAGACACTAGAAAGGCAATATGTCAATCAATGGAAGGGTAACTGATGTGATACAGCAATCTGTATACGGGGTAAAGTTGGGAGTTCATAACCCGCTTGAATCAAACTGTGAAATATGATGTATTAAGAACTGTGTAAGGTTTTGACGACCAACAATAAAAAAATAAAATTTTAAAAAAAATAGATATTGGCCCTAATCAATCTAACAACATTAATAATGAATAAACAAATTATTTGGATTTACAATAATACTTGAATATACATTTTCAAATGCAATTAGTTATTCTATCTGTGACTCAATTAGCTTTGTCTTTGTATGTTGAAATTTTATCATTTAACTACGCATTGTATTTACTAGTGTAAGAGTAAAGTTCAAGAATAATTTAAAAAAAAAAAAGCAGAAGTTGGAGACTGGGGTGGAGAAGGAGTGTTGTAGAGAGCAGATGTTGGAGACTGGGGTGCAGAATTACTATTGCAGAGAGCAGAGGTTGGAAACTGGGTGCAGTAGGACTATTTCAGAGAGTAGAGGTAGTAGACTAAGGTACAGAAGGACTGTAAAAGTGAGCAGAGTATGGAGACCTGTGGTGCAGAATGATTGTTACAGAGAGCAGATTTTGGAGACTAGGGTGAAGAATTATCTTAGAGAGAGCAGAGGTTGGAGACTGGGGTGCAGAAGAAGATTTGCAGAGAGCAGAGGTTGGAGATGAGGTGCAGAAGGACTGTTATAGAGAGCAGAGGTTTGAGACTGGGGTGAAGACTGACTGATACAAAGAGCAGATATTGGAGACTGCGGTAAAGCAGGACATTTACAGAGAGCAGAGTTTTCAGCTGCAGTGCAGAAGGACTGTTTAAGAATACAGAGGTTAGAGACTGGTGTGCAGAAGGACTGTTACAAAGAGCAGATTTTTGAGACTGGTGTTCAGAATTACTTTTACATAGAGTAGAGGTTGGAAAACTGGGGTGCAGAAGGATCTTACAGAGAGTAGAGGTTTGAGATTAGGGTGAAGAAGGACTGTTGCAGAGAGCAGAGGTTGGATACAGCGGTGTAGAATGATCGTTGCAGAGAGAAAAGTTTTGAGACTGGGATGCAGAAGGCCTGTTAAAGAGAGCAGAGTTTGAAGAATTGGGATGCAAAAGGACAGTTATAGAGAGCAGAGTTCAGAGACTGGGTGGCAGAAGGATCTTCCAGAGAGCAGAGTTTGGAGACTGAGGTTCAGAAGGACTGTTACAGGAGGCAGTGTTTGAAGACTGGGGTCAGAAAGATTGTGCAGAGAGCAGAGGTTTCAGACTGAGATGTAGAAGGACTGTTACAGAGAGCAGAGGTTGGAGACTGAGGTGCAGAAAGAGTGTTACAGGGAGCAGATTTTAAAGACTGTGTTGCAGAAGGATCTTACATAGAACAGAGTTTGGAGATTGAGGTGCAAAGGATTGTTGCAGAGAGAAGATTTTTCAGACTAAGATGCAGAAGGACTTTTGCAGAGAGCAGATGTTGTAGACTGGGGGTGCAGAAAGACCGCTACAGAGAGCAGAGGTTGGAAACTTGCTTGAGGAAGGCTTGTTACAGAGAGCAGAGTTTTGAGACTGTTTTGCAGAAGGACTGTTACAGAGAGCATAGTTTTGAGTCTGGGTTTCAGAAGGATCATATAGAGAGCAGAGGTTGGAGACTGAGGTGCAGAAGAACTGTTGCAGAAAGCAGAGTTTGAAAGAATAGGTTACAGAAGGACTGTTGCAGCGAGTAGATGTTGGAGACTGTTGTTCAGAAGGACTGTTTCAAAGAGGAGAGGTTGGAGAATGGGGTGAAGAAGGACTTTTGCAAAGAGCAGAGTTTGGAGACTGAGGTGCAGAAGGACTGTTACAGAGAGCAGAGGTTGAAGACTGTTGTGAAGAAGGACTGATAAAGAAAGCAGAGGTTGAAGACTGTGGTGCAAAAGAACCTTTAGGGAGAGCAGAGTTATGAGACTTCGGTACAGAAGGACTTTTCCAGAGACCATAGTTTCGATATTGGAGAGCAGAAGGACTGTTGCAGAGGACAGAGTTTGGAGACTGGGGTGCAGCTGGACCGTTGAAGAAAGAAGAGGTTGGAGACTAGGGATCAGAAGTAATTTTACAGAGAGCAGAGTTGGAAACTGGGGTGCAGAAGGATCTTACAGAGAGCAGAGGTTGGAGATTGATGTGCAGTAGGATTCTCACAGAGAGCAGAGTTTGGAGACTGGGGTGCAGAAGTACTGTCTAAGAGATCAGATGTTGGTAACTAGGGTGCAGACGGACTGTTGCAGAGAGCAGAGGTTGGAGACTGGGGAGCAGAAGGACTGTTGCAGAGAGCAGAGTTTGGAGACTGAGGTGCAGTAGGACTGTTACAGAGAGAAGAGGTTTGAGACTGTGCTGCCGAAGGACTGTTACAGAGAGCGGAGTTTGGAGACTGGGTTCCTGGAAGAATCTTACAGTGAGCAGAGGTTGGAGACTGAGGTTCAGGTGGACTGTTACAGAGAGCAGTGGTTGGAGACTGGGTTGCAGAAGGATCTTGGAGAGTAGAGGTTTCAGACTGAGTTGCAGAAACACTGTTACAGAGAGCAGAGGTCAGAGGATGAGGTGTAGAAGGACTGTTACAGGGAGCAGAGTTAGGAGACTGAGGTTCAGAAGGACTGTTACAGAAAGCAGAGGTTGGAAATTCGGGTGCAGAAGGACCATTACAGAGAGCAAAGTTTGTAGACTGCGGTATAGAAGGACTGTTTCAGAGAGCAGAGATTGGAGACTGGGGTCCAGAAGGACTGTTACAGAGAGCACAGGTTGCAGACTGAGCTACAGAAAGATTTGGAGAGCAGAGGATTCAGACTGAGGTGCAGAAGGACTCTTACAGAGAGCAGAGTTTGGAGACTGGAGGTGTAGAAGGACTGTTACAGAGAGCAGAGGTTGAAGACTGGGGTTCAGAAAGACTGATACAGAAAGCAGAGGTTGGAGACTGGGTGGCAGAAGGACCTTTACAGAGAGCAGAGTTTGGAGACTGCGTTACTGAAGGACTGTTGCAGAGGACAGATAATGGAGACTGGGGTGCCCCAGGACACTTGCAGACAGCAGAGGTTGGAGCCTGGGTGGAGAAGTAATGTTAGAGAGAGCAGAGTTTGGAAACTGGAGTGCAGAAAGACCTTACAGAAATCAAAGTTTGGACACTGTGGTGCAGAAGGACTGTTGCAAAGATCAGACAATTGAGACTGGGGTCCAGGAGGATCGTTGTAGAGAGGAGAGTTTGGAGACTGTGGTTCAGAAGGACTGTTGCAGAGAGCAGAGGTTGAAGACTGGGATGCAGATGGTTCTTAAAGAGAGCAGAGGTTGGAGATTGTGGTGCAAAAGGACTGTTGCAGAGAGCAGATGTTGGCGAGTGGTGTTGAGAAGAATCATTGCAGAGAGAAGAGGTTGGAGACTGCGGTGCAGAAGGCCCTGTTACTGTGAGCCGAGATTTGAGACTGGTTTTCAGAGGTACTGTTACAGAGATCAGAGGTTGGAAACTGTTGTGCAGAAGGACTGTTACAGAGAGCAGAGTTTGCAGACTGGATTTCAATAGGGTATTACAGAGAGATGAGGTTGGAGACTGAGCTACAGAAGGACTGTTATAGAGAGCAGAGGTTGGAGACTGGGGTGTCGAAGGATCATTGGGGCGAGCAGATTATAGAAACTGGGGTGTAGAAGGACTGTTGCAAGAGAGCAGAGGTTGGAGATTGGGGTGTAGAAGGACTTTTGCAGAGAGCAGATGTTGGAGACTGGGGTGCAGAAGGGTCGTTCAGGCTAGCAGAGTATAGAGACTGGGGTGTAGAAGGACTGTTACAGAGAGCAGAGGTTGGAGTCTGGGGTGTAGAAGGACTGTTTCAGAGAGCAGATGTTGGAGACTTGTGTGCAGAAGGACTGTTTCATAGAGCAAAGTTTGGAGACTGAGGTACAGAAGGACTGTTACAGAGAGCAGAGTTTGGAGAATTGGGTGCAGAATGATTATTTTAGTGAGCAGAGTTTTCAGACTGAGGTTCAGAAGAACTTTTGTAGAGAGAAGATGATAGAGACTGGGGTTCACAAGAACTGTTGCGGAGAGCAGAGGTTGGAGACTGGTGTGCAGAAAGATCTTTACAGAGAGCAGAGTTTGGATAATGTGGTGCAGAATTATCGTTGCAGAGAGCAAGGTGGAGACTGGGCTGCAGAAGCAATTTTGCAGAGAGAAGTATTTGGAGACTTGGGTGCAGAAAGATCTTTACAGAGAGCAGAGTTTGGATAATGTGGTGCAGAATTATCGTTGCAGAGAGCAGGTTGGAGACTGGGCTGCAGAAGCAATTTTGCAGAGAGAAGTATTTGGAGACTTGGGTGCAAAGGACTGTTACATTTAAACAGAGGTTTGAGACTGGGGTAAAGAAGGACTGATAGAGAAAGAAGATGTTGGAGACTGGGGTGCAGAAGGACTGTTTCAGAGAGAAATTGTTGGAGAATCCGGTACAGAAGGACAGTAACAGCGAGCAGAGTTTGGAGACTGGCTTGTAGAATGATCTTACAGAGAGCAGATATTGGAGACTTGGGGTGCAAAAGGACTGTTGTAGAGAGCAGAGGTTAGAGATTGGGGTGCAGAATGATCGTTGCAGAGAGTAGAGGTTGGAGACTAGGGTTCTGAAGGCCTCTAACAGACAGCAGAGTTTGGAGACTGGGGTAAAGAAGGCCTGTTAGAGAGCAGAGTTTTTGAGACTGGTTGCAGAAGGACTGTTACAGAGAGCAGAGTTTGAAGCCTGGGTTTCATAAGGGTCTTATAGACAGCAGAGTTTGGAGACTTAGATACAGAAGGTCTGTTACTAAGAGCAGAGGTAGGAGACTGGGTGCAGAAGGATTATTGCAGAGAGCAGAGATTTCAGACTGAGGTACAGAAGAACTGTTGCAGAGAGAGCAGATGTTGTAGACTGTGTTACACAAGGACTGTTACAGTGAGCACAGGTATGAAACTGGAGTGCAGAAGGATCGTTGCAGAGAGCAGGGGTTGGTGACTGGGGTGCAGATGGACTGACACAGGGAGCAGAGTTTGGAGACTGGGGTGCAGAAGGCCTGTTACAGAGAGCAGAGGTTTTAGACTGGGATGTAGAAGGACTGTTGCAGAGAGTAGAGGTCAAAGATTGGGTCCAGAAGGACTCTATCAGACAGCAGACTTGGAGACTAAGGTGCAGAAGTACAGTTACACAGAGCAGAGTTTGGTGACTGGGGTGCAAAAGTACAGTTACACAGAGCAGAGTTTGGTGACTGGGGTGCAGAAGGACTGATACAGAAAGCAGAGGTTCGAGACTCAGGTACAGAAGTACCCTTAGAGAGAGAGAAGAGATTGGAGAATGCAGCACTGAAGAACTGTTACAGAGAGCAGAGATTGGAGACTGGGGTAGAGAATGACTTTTGAAGAGAGCAGATTTTAGACACTGGGATGCAAAAGGACTCTTGCAGAGAGCAGAAGTTGGAGACTGGGGTGAAGAAGGACTTTTGCAGAGACCAGAGATTGCAGACTGCGTTGCAGAAGGACTGATGTAGGGAACAGATGTTGGAGCCTGGGGTGCAGAAGGATTGTTTAGTGAGCAGAGTATGGAGACTAGGGTTTAGAAGGACTTTTGCAGAGAGCAGATGTTGGGACATGGGTGCAGAAGGACTGTTGCATAGAGCAGTGATTGGAGACTGAGGTACAGAAGGACTGTCGCAGAGAGCAGAGGTTCTAGACTGGGTGCAGAAGAATCGTTACATAGAGCAGAGTTTGGAGACTGGGGTGCAGAAGAACTTTTACAGAGAGCATAGGTTGAAGACTTGAGTGCAGAAGGAATATTTCGGAGAGCAGATGTTGGAGATTTGTTTGCAGAAGGACTGTTGCAGAAAGCAGAGGTAGGAGACTGAGGTGCAGAAGGACTGTTGCAGAGAGAAGAGGTTAAAGACTGGGGTGCAGAAGGTCTGTTAACGAGAGGAGACGTTGGAGACTGGGTTTCAGAAGGATCTTACAGAGAAAAGAGTTTGGAGACTGAGGTGCAAAAGGACTGTTACAGAGAGAGGAGATTCGAGGTGCAGATGGATCCTTACAGAGAGCCGAGGTTGGAGACTGGGGTGCAGACGGACTTTTACAGAGAAGATGTGGTTTGATACTGGGGTGAAGAAGGAATGTTGCAGAGAGCAGAGTTTGGAGACTGAGGTTCAGAAGGACTGTTGCTGAGAGTAGAGGTTTTAGACTGCAATGTAGAAGGACTGTTGCAGAGAGTAGAGTTTGGAAATTGGGGTCCAGAAGGAGTGTAGCAGAGAGCAGAGGTTGGAGACTAAGGTGCAGAAGTACAGTTACACAGAGCACAGTTTGAAGACTGGGGTGTAGAAGGACTAATACAGAAAGCAAAGGTTGGAGACTCGGGTGCAGAAGTACCCTTACCGAGAGCAAAGTTTGGAGAATGCAGTACAGATGGACTGTTACAGAGAGCAGAGGTTGGAGACTGGGGTGGAGAATTACTGTTGCAGAGAGCAGATGTTGGAGACTGGGGTGGAAAAGAACTGTTGCAGAGAGTAGAGGATGGATACTGTGGTGCAGAAGGACTGTTTCAGAGAGCAGAGATTGCAGACCTGAGTTTCAGAAGGACTGTTAGAGAGGGAAGAGTTTGGAGACGGTGGTGCAAAACGACTGATTCAGAAAGCAGAGGTTGGATACTGGGGTGCATAAGGACCCTTACAGAGAACAAAGGTTGGAAACGGCGGTACAGAAGGACTGTTACAGAGAGTCGAGGTTGGAGACTGAGGTGCAGAAGAACTTATGTAGAGAACAAAGGTTAGAGACTGGGGTGCAGAAGATCGTTGGGGCGAGCAGAGTATTGAGACTAGAGTGTAGAAGGACTGTTGAAGAGAGCAGAGTTTTCAGACTGAGGTACTGAAGAACTATTGCAGGAAGCAGATGTTAGACTGGGGT
The DNA here is from genome assembly GCF_052094955.1 of Ictidomys tridecemlineatus. Lineage (NCBI taxonomy): Eukaryota > Metazoa > Chordata > Mammalia > Rodentia > Sciuridae > Ictidomys > Ictidomys tridecemlineatus. The sequence goes on from NW_027526112.1 coordinate 60,301, forward strand.
TCAAAGGACTGTTGCAGCGAGCAGAGTTTTGAGACTGGGGTGCAGAAGGAATGTTGCGGAGAGCAGAGGTTGGAGACTTGAGTGCAGAAGGACTGTTGCAGAAAGCAGAGTTTGGAGACTGAGGTGCAGAAGGACTGTTGCAGAGAGTGGAGGTTAGAGTCTGAGGTGCAGAAGGATCGTTACAAAAAGCAAAGGTTGGATACTGGGGTGCAGACAGACTTTTACAGAGAGCACAGGTTTGATACTGGGAAGAAGAAGGAATGTTGCAGAAAGCAGAGGTTAGAGACTGGGATGCAGAAGTAGTGCGGCTGAAAGCAGAGGTTGGAGGACTGAGGTGCAGAAGGACTGTTACAGAGAGCACAGTTTGGAGACTGTGGTGCAGAAGAATTTATTGCAGACAGCGGAGTTTTCAGACTGAGGTTCAGAAAAAATGTTGCAGAGAGCAGATGTTGTAGACTGGGTTGCACAAGGACTGTTGCAGCGAGCAGAGTTTAAAGACTGGGGTGCAGAAAGATCGTTGCAGTGAGCAGACGTTAGAGACTGGGGAGCAGATGGACTGATACAGAGAGCAGAGGTTGGAGACTGGGGTAATGAAGGACTTACAGAGAGCAGAGTTTGAAGACTGGGTTGCAGATGGATCTAACAGAGAGCAGAGAATGGAGACTGAGGTGCAGAAGCACTGTTAAAGAGAGTAGAATTTGGAGACTGAGGTGCAGAAGGACCGTTGCAGAGAGCAGAGGTTGAAGACTGAGGTGCAGAAGAATTGTTACAGAGAGCACAGGTTGGAGACAGGGGTGCAGAAGGACTGATGCAGACTAGCAGAGGTTTTAGACTGGGATGTACAAGGACTGTTGCAGAGAGTAGAGGTTGGAGACTGGGGTTCAGAAGGAAAGATACAGAAAGCAGATTTTGGAGACTGGAGGGAAAGGACCGTGACCAAGAGCAGAGGTTGGAGACTGCGGTACATAAGGATTGTTACAGAGAGCAGAGGTTGGAGACTGGGGTGTAGAAGGACTGTTGCAGAGAGCAGAGTTTGGAGACTGGAGTGCAGAAGGACTGTTGCAGAGAGCAGAGTTTGGAGACTGACGTGCAAAATTTTTGTTACATAGAGCACAGGTTGGAGACTGAGGGGCAGAAAGATTGTTACAGAGAGCAGAGTTTGCAGACTGGGGTGCAGAAGGACTGTTGCAGAGAGAAGACGTTGGAGACTGTGGTGCAGAAGGACTGTGGCAGAGAGCAGAGTTTGAAGACTGGAGTGCAGAAGAACTATTACAGAGAGCAGAAGTTGGATACTGAGGTGCAGAAAGACTCTTAGAGAGAGCAGAATTTAGAGACTAGGGTGTAGAAGAATTGATACAGAAAGCAGAGTTTGGAGTGTGTGCTGCAGAAAGACCTTTACAGAAAGCAAAGTTTGAAGACTGCAGTATAGAAGGACTATTGAATAGAGACGATGTTGGAGAGGGAGGTGCAGAAGGATAGATACAGAGAACAGAGGTTGGAGACTGGGGTTCAGAAAGACTGATACAGAAAGCAGAGTTTGGAGACTGGGGTGTAGAATGACTGATACAGAGAGCAGAGTTTAGAGACTCAGGTGCAGAAGGACTGTTACAGGAAGCAGAGTTATGAAATTGGGGTGCAGAAAGACTTTTACAGAGAGCAGATGTTGGAGACTGTGGTATAGGACTGTTATACAGAACAGATGTTGGAGACTGGGGTGCAGAAGGACTCTTATATAGAGCACAGGTTGGAGATTGAGGTTCAGAAGGATAGATACAGAAAACAGACGTTGGAAACTGGGGTTCAGACAGAATGATACAGGAACCAGTGGTTGGAGACTGGGGTGTAGAAGGACCGTTATGAAGAGCAGAGGTTGGAGACTGCGGTACAGAAGGACTGTTACAGAGAGCAGATGTTCGAGACTGGGGAGCAGAAGGACTGTTGCAGAGGACAGAGGTTGAAGACTGGGGTGGAGAAAAAATGTTACACAGAGCATAGTTTGAAGACTGGAGTGCAGATAGATTTTACAGAGAGCAGAGGTTGGAGACTGTGGTGCAGAAGAACTGTTGCAGAAAACAGACATTGGAGACTAAGGTCCAGAATGACCTTGCAGAGAGCAGAATTTGGAGACTGGGGTGAAGAAGGACTGTTACAGCGATAAGAGTTTGGAGACTGTTGTGCGGCAAGACTGTTGCAGAGAGCAGATTTTTGAGACTGGGTTGGAGAAGAATCGTTGCAGAGAGAAGAGGTTTAAGACTGTTGTGCAGAAGTAATGTTACAGAGTGCAGAGTTTAAAGACTTGGTTGCAAAAAGATCTTACAGAGAGCAGAGTTGGGAGACTGAGGTGCCGAAGGACTGTTACTAAGAGCAGAGGTTAGATACAGGGGTGCAGAAGCATCTTACAGAGAGCAGAATTTGGAGACTGAGGTGCAGAAAAACTGTTGCAGAGAGCAGTAGTTGGAGAGTGGGGTGCAGTTGGATCATTGCAGGGAGCACATTTTGGAGACTCTGGTGCAGAAAGCCTGCTAGAGAGAGAAGAGTTTGGTGACTGGCTTGCAGAAGGCCTGTTACAGAGAGGAGAGGTTGGAGACTGAAGTGCAGGTGGACTGTTACAGAGAGCAGTGTTTGGAGACTGGGGTGCAGAAGGATCGTGCAGAGAGCAGAGGTGTCAGTCTGAGGTGCAGAAGGACTGTTACAGAGAGCAGAGTTTGGAGACTGAGGTGTAGAAGGACTTTTAAAGAGAGCAGAGTTAGGAGACTGAGGTTCAGAAGGACTGTTACAGAAAGCAGAGGTTGTAAATTGGGGTGCAGAAGGACCGTTACTAAGACCAGAGTTTGGTGACTGTGGTATAGAAAAACTGTTACAGAGAGCAGAGTTTGGAGACTGGGGTGCAGAAGGAATGTTACAGGGAGAACAGGTTGTAGTATGAGGTGCAGAAGGATAGATACAGAGAGCAGTGTTTTGAGACTGGGGTTAAGAAGGACTTTTACAGAGAGCAGTTGTTGGAGACTGGGGAGCAGAAAGACTGTTGCAGAGGACAGAGTTTGGAGACTAGGGTGCCGCAGAATACTTGCAGAAAGCAGAGATTATATACTGCGGTGAAGAAGGAATGTTACAGAGAGAAGAATTTGGAAACTGGAGAACAGGTTGGAGACTGAGGTGCCGAAGGATCTTACAGAGAGCATAGTTTGGAGACTGTGGTGCAGAAGGACTGTTGCAAAGAGCAGAGATTGGAGACTGAGGTGCAGAAGTCCTGTTACATAGAGCAGAACTAAAAGAAAGGGGTGCAGAATGATCTTACAGAGAGCAGAATTTGGAGACTGAGGTGCCGAAGGACTATTGTAGAGGTCAGATTTTGGAGACTGGGGTGAGGTAGGATCATTGCAGAGAGCAGAGTTTGGAGACTGGCTTGCAGAAGGCCAGTTACGGAGAAGAGAGTTTGGAGACTGGGGTGCATAAAGACTGTTATAAAGAGAAGTGTTTGGAGACTGGGTTGCTGAAGAATCTTACAGAGAGGAGAGGTTGGAGACTGAGGTGCAGGTGGACTATTACAGAGAGCAGTGTTTGGAGATTGGGGTGCAGAAGGATCGTACAGAGAGCAGAGGTGTCAGACTGAGGTGAAGAAGGACTGTTACAGAGAGCAGAGTTTGGAGACTGAGGTGTAGAAGGACTGTTAAAGAGAGCAGAGTGAGGAGACTGAGGTTCAGAATGCCTGTTACAGAAAGCAGACTATGGAAATTTGGGTGTAGAAGGACCGTTACAGAGACCAGAGTTTGGTGACTGCAGTATAGAAAAACTGTTACAGAGAGCAGAGTTTTGAGACTGGGGTGCAGAAAGAATGTTACAGAGAGATCAGGTTGGAGTCTGAGGTGCAGAAGGATAGATACAGAGAGCAGAGTTTTGAGACTGGGGTTAAGAAGGACTTTTACAGAGAAAAGTTGTTGGAGACTGGGGAGCAGAAAGACTGTTGCAGAGGACAGAGTTTGGAGACTAGGGTGCAGCAGAATACTTGCAGAAAGCAGAGGTTATATACTGGGGTGAAGAAGGAATGTTACAGAGAGAAGAATTTGGAAACTGGAGAACAGGTTGGAGACTGAGGTGGCGAAGAATCTTACAGAGAGCAGAGTTTGGAGACTGTGGTGCAGAAGGACTGTTGCAAAGAGCAGAGATTGGAGACTGAGGTGCAGAAGTCCTGTTACATAGAGCAGAGATAAAAGAAAGGGGTGCAGAAGGATCTTACAGAGAGCAGAATTTGGAGACTGAGGTGCAGAAGGACTATTGTAGAGATCAGATTTTGGAGACTGGGGTGAAGTAGGATCATTGCAGAGAGCAGAGTTTGGAGACAGGCGTGCAGAAGGCTAGTTACAGAGAAGAGAGTTTGGAGACTGGGGTGCAGAAGGACTGTTATACAGAGCAGTGTTTGGAGACTGGGTTGATGAAGGATCTTACAGAGAGCAGCGTTTGGAGACTGAGGTGCAGGTGGACTGTTACAGAGAGCAGAAGTTAGGGATTGAGGTGTAGAAGGACTGTACAGATAGGAGAGTTTGGAGACTCAGGTTCAGAAGGACTGTTGCAGAAAGCAGAGTTTCGAAATAGGGCTTCAGGACTACCATTACAGAGAGCAGAGATTGGAGACTTGGGTGCAGAAGGACCGTTACATAGAGCAGATTTTTGAGAGTGCACTACATAAGGACTGTTACAGAGAGCAGAGGTTGGAGACTGGGGTGGAGAAGGACTTTGGCAGAGAGCAGAAAAAGGAGACTGGTGTGCAGAAAGATCTTTGTGGAAAGCAGAGTATTGAGACTGGTTTACAGAAGGACTGTTACAGAGAACAGAGTTTTGAGAAGGAGTTCAGAAGGACTGTTACAGAGGGAAGAGTTTGGATACTGGGTTTCAGAAGAATCTTACAAAGAGCAAATGTTGGAGACTGAGGTGCAGAAGGACTGTTACAGAGAGTAGAGGTTAGAGACTGACGTGCAGAAGGACTGTTGCAGAGAGCAGATGTTAGAAACTGGGGTGCAGAAGGACTTTTTCAGAGAGCAGATGTTGGAGCCTGAGGTGCAGAAGGATTGTTACAGAGAGCAGAGGTTGAATACTGGGGTTCAGAAGGACCATTGCAGAGATCAAAGTTTTGGAACTGAGGTGAAGCAGGATCGTTGCAGAGAGCAGAGTTTTCAGACTTATGTGCATAAGGACTGTTGCAGAGATCAGGTGTTGGTGACTGGGGTGCAGAATGTTCGTTGCAGAGAGCAGAGGTTGGAGATTAAGGTGCAGAAGGACTGTTGCAGATAGCAGAGGTTTGAGACTGGGGTGTAGAACGACTGTTTCAGAGACCAGAATTTGAGACAGCGGTGCTTAAGGACTATTGCAGAGAGCAGAGGTTGGAGACTGAGATACAGAAGGACTGTTACAGAGAGTAGAGGTTGGATACTGAGGTACAGAAGGACTATTACAGAGAACAGAGGTTGGATACTGGGGTGCAGAAGGACTGATGCAGAGAACAGAGTTTGGAGACTGGGGTTCAGACAGACCGTTTCAGAGAACAGAGGTTTGAGACTCAGGTGCAGAATAATTGTTACAGAGAGCAGAGTTAGGATACTGGTTTGCAAAAGGACTGATCCAGAAAGCATAAGTTGGAGAATGGGGTTCAGAAGGCCTGTTACAGAGAGCAGCGGTTGGAGACTGAGGTGCTGAAGGTTCATTACAGAGAGCAGAGGTTGGAGACTGAAATGCAGTAGGACTCTTACAGAAAGGAGCAGTTGGCGACTGGGGTGCAGAAGGATTCTTACAGAGAGCAGAGTATGGAGACTGTGGTGCAGAAAGAGTGTTACAGAGAGCAGAGGATGGAGACTGGGGTGCAGAAGGAGCGTTACAGAGAGCAGAGTTTGTAGATTGGTGACCAAAAGAACTGTTACAGAGAGCAGATGTTGGAGACTGGGGTGCAAAAGGTCTGTTACAGAGAGCAGAGTTTGAAGACTGTGGTGCAGAAGGCCTGTTACAGAGAGCAGAGTTTGGAGACTGGGGTGAAGAAGACTCTTACAGAGACCAGCGTTTGGAGAATGGGTTGCAGAAGGATCTTACAGAGAGCAGAGGTTGGAGACTGAGGTGCAGAAGGACTTTTACAGAGAGTAGTAGGTGGAGACTGGGGTGCAGAAGGAGTGTAACACAGAGCAGAGTTTGGAGATTAGGGTGCACAAGAACTTTTACTGAGAGCAGAGATTGTAGACAGGGGTGCAGAAGGACTGTTTCAGAGAGCAGAGTTTCGAGACTGAGGTGCAGAAGGACTGCTACAGAGAGAAGATTTTGGAAACTAGGATGTAGAAGGACCGTTTATGAGAGAAGAGGATGGAGCCTGGGGAGAAGAAGAATCGTTGCAGAGAGCAGATGTTGGAGACTGGGGTGCAGAAGGATCGTTGCAGACAGCAGAGTTTGGAAACTGAGGTGCAGAAAGATCGCTACAGAGAGCAGAGTTTGGAGACCGTGGTGCAGTAGGATAGTTACAGAGAGCACAGGTTAGATACTGGGGTGCAGAAGAAATGTTGAAGAGAGCAGATTGGAGACTGGGGTGCAGAAGGACTGTAGCAGAGAGCAGAGGTTGGAGACTAGGGTGTAGAAGGACTGTTGCAGAGAGCAGACCTTGGAGACTGGGATAGAGAAGGATCGTTGCAGAGAGCAGATGTTGGAGACTGGTGTGTAGAAGGATTTTACACAGAGCAGAAGTTTGAAACTGGGGTGCAGAAGGACTGTTGTGGAGAGCAGAGTTTGGAGACTGAGGTGCAGAAGGACTGTTACAGACAGCAGACGTTTTAGACTGGGGTGCAGAATAACTAATACGGAAAGTAGAGTTTGGAGACTGGGGTGCAGAAGGACTGTTACAGAGGGCAGAGTTTGTAGCTTGAGATTTAGAAGGACAGCTGCAGAGAACAGAGGTTGGATACTGGGGTGCACAAGGGCCGTTGCAAAGAGATGATGTTGTAGACTGAGTGCAGAATGACTGTTACAGAGAGCAAAGTTTTGAGAACGAGGTGCAGAAGAATCTTACAGAGAGCAGATTGGAGACTGGGATGCAGAAGGATCGTTGCAGAGAGCAGAGGTTGTAGACTGGGGTGTAGAAAGACTTTCGAAGAGAGCAGAAGTTGGAGACTGGGGTGCAGAAGGCCTGATACAAAGAGCAGAGTTTGGAGACTGGGTAGCAGGATACCTGTTACAGAGAGCAGATGTTGGAGACTGGGTAGCAGGAGACCTGTTACAGAGAGCAGACGTTGGGGACTGTGGTGCAGAAGGATTGTTACAGATAGTATAATTTGGAGACTTGGGTTTAGAAGGATTGTTGAAGAGAGCAGAAGTTTGAGACTGAGGCTTAGAAGGACTGTTAGAGAGAGCAGAGTATGGAAATTGGGGTGCAGAATGACTATTATAGAGAGAAGAGGTTGGAGACTGAGATGCAGAAGAATCGTTGCAGAGAACAGAGGTTGGAGACTTAGGTGCAGAAGGATGGCTACAGAGAGCAGAGTTTGGAGACCCGAGTGCAATAGGATAGTTTCAGAGAGCACAGGTTGGAGACTGGGGTGCAGAAGAAATGTTGCAGAGAGCAGAGGTTGGAGACTGGGATGCAGAAAGATGGTTGCAAAGAGCAGATGTTGGATACTGGGGTATAATAAGACGTTTGCTGAGAGCAGAGGTTGGAGACTGGGGTGCAGATGGACTGTTGCAGAGAGAAGAGGTTTGAGACTGAGGTTCAGAAAGACTGTTACAGAGAGAAGAGGTTTTAGACTGGGGTGCAGAATAACTGATACGGAAAGTAGAGTTTGGAGACTGGGGTGCAGAAGGACTGTTGCAGAGAGCAGATGTTGGAGACTGAAGTGAAGAATGATCGTTGCAGAGAGAAGAGCTTGGAGACTTTGGTGCAGAAGGCCTGTTACAGAGAGCAGAGATTGGAGACTGATGTGCAGAACGCCTGCTACAGAGAGCAGAGTTTGGAGACGGGGGTGCAGAAGGACTTTTAAAGATAGCACAATTTCGGGACTGGGGTGCAGAAGGATCTAACAGAGAGCATTTTGTAGACTGAGGTTCAGAAGGACTGTTACATACAGCAAAGTTTGGAAACTCGGGTGCAGAAGGATTTTTGAAGAGAGCCGTGTTTTCAGACTGAGGTGCAGAAGGACTGTTTCAGAGAGCAGATGTTGGATCTTGGGGTTCAGAAGGACTGAAACAGAGAGGAGAGTTTGGAGACTGGGGTGAAGAAGGATTGGTGCAGAGAGCACAAGTTGGAGACTGGGGTACAGAAGGCCTGTTACAGGGAGCAGATTTTGAAGACTGGGGTGCAGAAGGCCTGTTACAGAGAGCAGAGTTTGGGGACTGGGGTGCAGAAGACTCTTACAGAGAGCAGCGTTTGGAGAATGGGTTGCAGAAGAATCTTACAGAGAGCAGAGTTTGGAGATTGAGGTGCACAAGGACTTTTACAGAGAGTAGGGGGTGGAGTCTGGGGTGCAGAAGGAGTGATACAGAGAGTAGAGTTTGGAGATTGGGGTGCAGAAGAACTGCCAATGATGGCAGAGGTTGGAGACAGGGGTGCAAAAGGACTGATACAGAGATCAGAGGTTGGAGACTGGGGTTTAGAAAGATCATTGCAGAGAGCAGATGTTGGAAACTAAGATGCAGAAAAATCATTACACAGAGCAGATTTTGGTTACTGTGGTGTAAAAGAAATGCTGCAGAGAGCAGAGGTTGGAGACTGAGGTATAAAAGGACTGATACAGAGAGCAGATGTTGGAGACTCGGGTGCAAAAGTACTTAAGCAGAGAGCAGAGATTGGAGACTGGGGTGCAGAAGGACTGTTACAGAGAGCAGTGTTTTCAGACTGGGGTGCCGAAGGACTGTTACAGATAGCACAATTTCGAGACTGGGTTGCAGAAGAATCTTATAGAAAGCATTTTGTAGACTGAGGCTCAGAAAAACTGTTACAGAGAGCAAAGTTTGGAAACTCGGGTGCAGAAAGATTTTTGCAGAGAGCAGATTTTGGATCCTGGGTAGCAGAAGGACTGTTACAGAGAGCAGAGTTTTATGACTGGGGTGCAGAATCATCGTTGCAGAGAGCACAGGTTGGAGTTTGGGTTGCAGAAGGCCTGTTACAGAGAGCAAAGTTTGGAGACTGGGGTGCAGAAGACTCTTACAGAAAGCAGCGTTTGGAGAATGGGTAGCAGAAGGATCTTAGAGAGAGCAGAGGTTGGAGACTAAGGTGCAGAAGGACTTTTACAGAGAGTAGAGGGTGGAGACTTGGGTGCAGAAGGAGTGTTACAGAGAGCAGAGTTTGGAGATTGGGGTGCAGAAGAACTGTTACTGAGAGCAGAGGTTGGAGACAGGGGTGCAAAAGGACTGTTTCAGAGAGCAGAGTTTGGAGACTGAGGTGCAGAAGGACTGTTACAGAGAGCATATTTTACAAACTGGGATGTAGAAGGACCATTACAGAGAGCAGAGTTAGGAGTCTGGAGATAAGAAGGATCCTTGCATAGAGCAGATGTTGGAGACTGGGTGCAGAAGGACTGTTAAAGAGAGCATAGGTTGGAGACTAAGGTGCAGAAAGATCATTTCTGAGTGCAGAGTTTTTAGACTGGGGTGCAGAAGGACTGTTACAGATTGCAGAACTTGGAGACTTAAGTGTAGAAGGATATTTACAGAGAGGAGAGGTTGGAGACTGGGGTGCAAAGGGATTTTTACAGAGAGCAGAGGATTGAGACTCGGGTGCAGAAGGATCGTTGCAGAGAGCAGAGGTTGGAGAATGAGGTGCATAAGGATCGCTAAAGAGAGCTGAGTTTGGAGACTGGGGTGCAGAAGGACAGTTACAGAGAGCACAGGTTAGATAATTGGGTGCAGAAGAAATGTTGCAGAGAGCAGAGGTTTCAAACTGAGGCTTAGAAGGACTGTTACAGAGAGCAGAGCTTGAAATCTTAGGTTCAGAAGGACTGTTACAGAAAGCAGAGGTTGGCAATTAAGGTGCACAAAGACAGTTATAGAGAGAAGAGGTTGGAGACTGCGGTACAGAAGGACTGTTAGAGAGAGCAGAGTTTGGCGACTTTGGTGCAGAAGGACTGCTGTAGAGAGCAGATTTTGGAGACTAGCGTGCAGAAGGACTGTTACAGAGAGCAGACGTTGGAGACTGAGGTGCAGAAGGATTGTTTCAGAGAGCAGAGGTTCGAGTTTGGGGTGCAGAAGAACTGTTACAGAGAGCAAAGGTTGGAGACTGGGGTGCAGAAGGAGTGTTGCAGAAAGCAGAGATTGCAGACTGAGGAGCAGAAAGACTGTTTAAGAGAGCAGAGGTTAGAGACTGAGGTGAAGAAAGATTGGTACAGATAGGAGAGGTTGGAGACTGAAGTGTAGGACTCTAACAGAGAGCAGAGGTTGGAAACTGGGATGTAGAAGGACAATTGCAGAGAGCAGAGTTAGGAGTCTGAAGATAAGAAGGATCTTTGCATAGAGCAGATGTTGGAGACTGGGTGCAGAAGGACTACTAAAGAGAGCAGAGGTTGGAGACTAAGGTGCAGAAAGATCATTTCTGAGTGCAGAGTTTTTAGACTGGGGTGCAGTAGGACTGTTACAGATTGCAGAACTTGGAAACTTAAGTGCAGAAGAATATTTACAGAGAGGAGATGTTGGAGACTGGGGTGCAAAAGTATTCTTACAGAGAGCAGAGGATTGAGACTGGGGTGCAGAAGGATCCTTGCAGAGAGCAGAGGTTGGAGAATGAGGTGCAGAAGGATCGCTAAAGAGAGCTGAGTTTGGAGACTGGGGTGCAGAAGGACAGTTACAGAGAGCACAGGTTAGATACTTGGGTGCAGAATAAATGTTGCAGAGAGCAGATTTTAGAGACTGAGGTGCAGAAGGACTGTTACAGAGAGCAGAGGTTGGAGACTGAGGTGCAGAAGGAGTGTTGCAGAAAGCAGAGATTGCAGACTGAGGAGCAGAAAGACTGTTTAAGAGAGCAGAGGTTAGAGACTGAGGTGAAGAAAGATTGGTACAGATAGGAGAGGTTGGAGACTGAAGTGTAGGACTCTAACAGAGAGCAGAGGTTGGAAACTGGGATGTAGAAGGACAATTGCAGAGAGCAGAGTTAGGAGTCTGAAGATAAGAAGGATCTTTGCATAGAGCAGATGTTGGAGACTGGGTGCAGAAGGACTACTAAAGAGAGCAGAGGTTGGAGACTAAGGTGCAGAAAGATCATTTCTGAGTGCAGAGTTTTTAGACTGGGGTGCAGTAGGACTGTTACAGATTGCAGAACTTGGAGACTTAAGTGCAGAAGAATATTTACAGAGAGGAGATGTTGGAGACTGGGGTGCAAAAGGATTCTTACAGAGAGCAGAGGATTGAGACTGGGGTGCAGAAGGATCTTTGCAGAGAGCAGAGGTTGGAGAATGAGGTGCAGAAGGATCGCTAAAGAGAGCTGAGTTTGGAGACTGGGGTGCAGAAGGACAGTTACAGAGAGCACAGGTTAGATACTTGGGTGCAGAATAAATGTTGCAGAGAGCAGAGGTTGGAGACTGGTGTGCAGAAGTACTGTAGCTGTGAAAAGAGGTTGGAGACTGTGGTGCAGAAGGACTGTTACAGAGTTCAGAGGTTGGAAACTGTGGTGCAGAAGGATCTTTGCAGAGAACAGAGGTTGGAGACTGAGGTGCATAAGGAGCGTTGCAGAGAGAAAAGTTTGGAGACTGAAGTGCAGAAGGCCTCTTAAAGAGAGCACAGTTTGGAGACTGGGGTGCAGAAGGATTGTTACAGAAAGCACATTTTGGAGACTGGGGTGCAGAAGGATCGTTTCAGAGAGCAGAGGTTTCAAACTGAGGCTTAGAAGGACTGTTACAGAGAGCAGAGCTTGGAATCTTAGGTTCAGAAGGACTGTTACAGAAAGCAGAGGTGGCAATTAAGGTGCACAAAGACAGTTATAGAGAGAAGAGGTTGGAGACTGCGGTACAGAAGGACTGTTAGAGAGAGCAGAGTTTGGAGACTTTGGTGCAGAAGGACCACTGTAGAGAGCAGAGTTTGGAGACTAGGGTGCAGAAGGACTGTTACAGAGAGCAGACGTTGGAGACTAAGGTGCAGAAGGATTGTTACAGAGAGCAGAGGTTCGAGTTTGGGGTGCAGAAGAACTGTTACAGAGAGCAAAGTTTGGAGACTGTGGTGCAGAAGGACTGTTGCAGAGAGCAGAGATTGCAGACTGAGGTGCAGAAAGACTGTTTAAGAGAGCAGAGGTTAGAGACTGAGGTGAAGAAAGATTGGTACAGATAGAATAGGTTGGAGACTGAAGTGTAGAAGGACTGTAACAGAGAGCAGAGGTTGGAAACTGGGGTGCAGAGGAATCGTTGCAGAGAGTAGAGATTGGAAACTGAGGCGCAGAAGGATCGTTGCAGAGAGCAGAGTTTGGAGACTGAGGTGCAGAAGGATCGTTACAGAGAGCAGAGTTTGGAGACCGGGGTCAGAAAGACAGTTAAAGAGAGCACAGTTGAAGACTGGGGTGCAGAGGAAATGTTGCAGTGAGCAGAGATTGATTGGAGACAGCGGTACAGAAGTACCATTACAAAGAGCAGAGTTTTGAGACTGGGGTGCAGAAGGAATATCACCTGGAGCAGAGTTTGAAAACTGGGGTACAGAAGGATGTTACTGAGAGCAGAGGCTGGAGACTGGGGTCAGAGGCACTGTTGCAGAAAACAGACGTTGGAGACTGGGGTGCAGAAGGATAGTAATAGAGAGCACAGTTTTAAGACTGGGTTCAGAAGAGATGTTGCAGAGAGCAGAAGTTGGAGAGTGGGATGCAGAAGGACTGTAGCAGAGAGCAGAGGTTTGAGACTGGTGTGCAGAATGACTCCTGCAGAGAACAAAGGTTGGATACTGGGGTGCAGAAGGGCCGTTGCAGAGGGATGAGGTTGGAGACTGAGGTGCAGATTGACTTTTACGAAGAGCAAAGTTTGGAAAACGGGGTGCAGAAGCATCTTAGAGGGAGCAGAGTTTGGAGACTGGTGTTCAGAAGGCCTGTTACAGAGAGCAGACTTTGGTGACTGAGTTGCAGAAGACCTGTTACAGAGAGCAGATGTTTGAGACTGGGATGCAGAAGGATTGTTACAGATAGCACAGTTTGGAGACTGGGGTTTAGAACGATTGTTGCAGACAGCAGAGGTTTCAGACTGAGGCTTAGAAGGTCTGTTATAGAGAGCAGAGGTTGGAGTCTGAGTTTCAGAAGAACTGTTTCAGAAGGCAGAGGTTTGCCATTGGGGTGCAGAAGGACCGTTATAGAGAGTAGAGGTTGGAGACTAAGGTATAGAAAAACTGTTACAGAGAGCAGAGTTTGGAGACTGGTGTGCAGAAGGACTGTTACAGAGAACAGACGTTGGACACAGAGGTGCAGACGGATTGTTACAAAGAGCAGAGATTGGATACTGGGGTTCAGAAGGATCATTACAGAGAGAAAAGAATGGAGACTGAGGTGCAGAAGGACTTAAATAGAGAGCAAAGGTAGGAGACTGAGGTGCAGAAGGATCGTTACAGAGAGAAGAGTTTGGAGACATGGTAGAAGAAGGATCATTGCAGAGAGCAGATGTTGGAATCTGGGATGCAGAAGGACTGTTACAGAGAGCACAGGTTTGAGACTCGGTTGCAGAAAAAATATTGCAGAGAGCAGAGTTTGGAGACCTGGGTGCAGAAGGACTGATACAGAGAGAAGAGTTTAAGACTGTGGTGCAGAAGGATCTTACAGAGAGTAGAGGTTGGAGAATGGGGTGCAGAAGGACTGTTGCAGAGAGCAGAGGTTGGAGACTCGGGTGCAGAAGGACTGTTACAGATAGCACAGTTTCGAGACTGGGTTGCAGAAGGATCTTACAGAGATTATTTTGGAGACAGAGGTGCAGAAGAAGTGTTACAATAGCAGAGGTTTAAGACTGGGGTGCAGAAGGATTTTTGCAGAGAGCAGCGTTTTCAGACTGAGGTGCAGAAGTACTGTTGCAGAGAGTAGATGTTGGATCCTGGGGTGCAGAAGGATCGCTGCAGAGAGCAGAGGTTGGAGACTTGGGTGCAGAAGGCCTATTAAAGAGAGCAGAGTTATAAGACTGGGATGCAGAAGGCCTCTTATAGAGAGCAGAATTTGGAGATTGGGGTGCAGAAGGACTGTTACAGAGAGCAGAGTTTGGCGAATTGGTTGCAGAAGGATCTTACAGAGAGCAGAGTTTGGAGACTGAGGTGCAGAAGGACTTTTACAGAGAGTAGTGTTTGGAGACTGAGGAGCAGAAAGAACGTTGTATACAGCAGAGGTTGGAGACTGATGTTCAGACGAATTGTTACAGAGATCACAGGGTGGAGACTGGAGTGCAGAAGGAGTGTTAAAGAGAGCAGAGTTTGGAGATTGGGGTGCAGAAGAACTGTTACCCAGAGCAGAGGGTGGAGACTGGGGTTCAGAGTACTGTTGCAGAGTGTAGAGTTTGGAGTCTGAGGTGCAGAAAAACTGTTACAGAGAGCAGAGTTTGGAGACTTGAATGCAGAAAGACTAATACAGAAAGTAGTGGTTGGAGACTGGGGTGTAGAAGGACCGTTAGAGAGAGCAGAGTTTGGAAACTGCTGTACAGAAGGACTGTTACAGGGAGCAGAGGTTGGAGACTGGGGTCCTAAACTATAATTGAAGAGAGCAGATGTTGTAGACTGGTGTGCAGAAGTATCTTATAGAGAGCATACGTTGGAGAATGAGCTGCATATTGTCTGTTACAGAGACCAGTGGTTGAAGACTGGGGTGCAGAAGGATCGTTGCAGAGAGCAGAGGCTGGAGACTGAGGTGCGGAATTATCGTTGAGGAGTGCAGAGGTTAAAGAATATTGTGGAGAATGATACTCAAAGAGAGCAGATGTTGGAGACTGGGGTGCAGAAGGACAGTTTCAGAGAGCACAGGTTGGAGACTGGGGTGTAGAATAAATGTTGCAGAGAGTAGAGTTTGGAGAGTAGGTTTCAGGAGGACTGTTACAGACAGCAGAGGTTGTAGACTGAGGTGCAGAAGGACTGTTACAGAGAGCAGAGGTTGGAGACTGGGGTACAGAAGAACTGATACAGAAAGAAGACTTTGGAGACTGTGGTGCAGAAGGACTGTTGCAGAGAACAGAGTTGGGAGACTGGGGTGCAGAAGGACCAATGCAGAGAGCTTAAGTTGGAGATTTAGGTGCCTAAGATTGTTTCAGAGAGCAGAGGTTGGATACTGGGGTGCATGTGGACTTATACAGAGAGCAGAGTTTGGAGACTTAGGTGCAGAAAATCTTACAGAGAGTAGAGGTTGAAGACTGGTGTGCAGAATAACTGTTGCAGAGAGTAGAGGTTGGAAACCGAGGTGCAGAAAGATCGTTGTAGAGAAAAGAGGTTGGAGACTGGAGTGCAGAAGTCCTGTTACAGAGAGCAGAGTTTGGAAACTGGAGTGCAGAAGGCGTTTTACAGAGAGCAGATGTTGGAGACTGGGTTGCAAAAGGACTGTTACAGATAGCACACTTTGTAGACTGGGGTACAGAAGGATCGTTGCAGAGAGCAGAGGTTTCAGACTGAGGTGCAGATTGACTGTTACAGAGAGCATAAGTTGGAGTCTGAGGTTCAGAAGCACTATTATAGAAAGAAGAGTTTGGAAATTGGGGTGCAGAAGGACCGTTAAAGAGAGAAGAGGTTGGAGACTTCTTTACAGAAGGACTGTTACAAAGAGCAGAGTTTGTAGACTGGGGTGCAGAAGGACCATTGCAGAGAGCAGATGTGGGAGACTGGGATGCAGAAGGATCGTTGCAGAGAGCAGAGGTTGGAGACTGAGGTGCAGAAGGATCTCTACAGAGAGCAGAGTTTGGAGACTGGGGTTCAGTAGGATACTTTCAGAGAGCATAGCTTGGAGACTGGGGTGCAGTAGAAATGTTGCAGAGAGCAGAAGTTGGAGACTAGGGTGCAGAAGGACTGTAGCAGAGAGCAGAGTTTGGAGACTGGGGTGTAAAAAAAACTGTTGTAGAGAGCAGACTTTGGAGACTGGGATGAAGAAAGATTGTTGCAGAGAGCAGATATTGGATACTGGGGTATAATAAGTCGGTTCCAGAGAGCAGAGGTTGGAGACTGGGGTGAGAAGGACTGTTGCAGAGAGCAGAGGTTGGAGACTGAGGTTCAGAAAAACTGTTACAAAGAGCAGAGGTTTTAGACTGGGGTGCAGAATAACTGATACGGAAAGTAGATTTTGGAGACTTGGGTGCAGAAGGAGTGTTACTGAGAGCAGAGTGTGTAGCCTGGTGTGCAGAAGGATAGCTGCAGAGTACAGTGGTTGTATACTGGGGTGCACAAGGGCCTTTGCAGAGTGATGAGGTTGGAGACTGAGGTTCAGAATGACTGTTACAGAGAGCAAAGTATTGAGAACGGGGTGCAGAAGAATCTTACAAAGGGCAGACCTTGAAGACTGGGATGCAGAAGGATCGTTGCAGAGAGCAGAGGTTGAAGACTGGGGTGTAGAAGGACTATTGCAGAGAGCAAATGTTGGAGACTGGTGTTTAGAAGGATTCTTGCTCAGAGCAGAAGTTTCAGACTGAGGCTTAGAACTACTGTTACAGAGAGCAGAGGTTGAAAATTCGGGTGCAGAAGAACCGTTACAGAGAGAAGAGGTTGGAGACTGCCATACAGAATGACTGTTACAAGCAGAGTTTTGAGACTGGGGTGCAGAAGGACTATTACAGAGAGCAGACGTTGGAGACAGAGGTGCAGAAATATTGTGACAGAGAGCAGATATTGGAGACTTGGGTGCAGAAGGACAATTACAGAGAGCAAAGGATGGAGACTGAGGTGCAGAAGGATTTTTACAGAGAGCACACGTTAGAGACTGAGGTGTAGAAAGATCGTTGCAGAGAGAAGAGTTTGGAGACTTAGGTGCAGAAGGACTGTTACAGAACACAGAGTTTGGCAATTGGGGAGCAGATGGACCGTTACAAAGAGAAGAGTTTGGAGACTGCGATACAAAAAGACTTTTACAAAGAGCAGAGTTTAGAGACAGGGTAGAAGAAGGATCGTTGCAGAGAGCAGATGTTGGAGACTGGGGTGCAGAAGGCCTGTTACAGAGAGCAGAGTTTGAAGACTGGGGTGCAGAAGACTCTTACAGAGAGCAGCGTTTGGAGAATGGGTTGCAGGAGGATCTTACAGAGAGCAGAGGTTTGAGACTGAGGTGAAAAAGGACTTTTACAGAGAGAAGCGGGTGGAGACTTTGGTGCAGAAGTGTTACAGAGAGCAGAGTTTGGAGATTGGGGTGCAGAAGAATCATTACTGAGAGCAGAGGTTGGAGACAGGGGTGCATAAGGACTGTTTCAGAGAGCAGAGTTTGGAGACTGAGGTGCAGAAGAACTTTTACAGAGAGAAGATTTTGGAAACTGGAATGAAGAAGGACTGTAGCAGAGAGCATAGCTTGGAGCCTGGGGAGAAGAAGTATCGTTGAAGAGAGCAGATGTTGGAGACTGAGGTGCAGAAGGACTATTAAAGAGAGCAGAGTTTTGAGACTGAGGTGCAGAAAAATCATTTCTGAGTGCAGAGGTTTGAGACTGGGGTGCAGAAAGACTGTTACAGATTGAAGAATTTGGAGACTGAGATGCAGAAGGACTTTTACAGAGAGGAGATTTTGGAGACTGGGGTGCAAAAGGATTCTTACAGAGAGCAGAAAATGGAGACTAGGTTGCAGAAGGATCCTTGCAAAGTGCAGAGGTTGGAGAATGAGGTGCAGAAGGATTGCTACAGAGAGCAGAGGTTGGAGACTTGGGTGCAGCAGGACAGTTACAGAGAGCACAGGTTGGAGACTTTGGTGTAGAAGAAATGTTGCAGAGAGCAGAGGTTGGAGACTGGGGTGTAGAAGTCCTGAAGCAGAGAGCAGAGGTTGTAAACTGGGGTGCAGAAGGACTGTTGCAGAGAGCAGTTGTTGGAGACTGGGATGCAGAAGGATCATAGCAGAGAGCAAAGGTTTGAAACTGTGGTTTAGAAGGACTGTTGCAGAGAGCAGAGGTTGGAGACTGAGGTGCAGAAGGATTGTTGCAGAGATAAGAGGTTGAAGACTGGGGTGCAGAAGACCTGTTACAGAGAGCAGAGGTTGGAGACTGGGGTGCAGAAAAATTGTTGCAGACATCAGAGGTTTCAGACTGAGGCTTAGAAAGACTCATACAGAGAGCAGAGGTTGGAATCTGAGACTCAGAAGAACTGTTACAGGAAGCAGACTTTGGCAATTGGGGTGCAGAAGGACCGTTATAGAGAAAAGAGTTTGGAGACTGCAGTACAGAAGCACTGTTAGAGAGAGCAGAGTTTGGATACTTTAATGCAGAAGGACCGTTGTAGAGAGCAGATATTGGAGACTAGGGTGCAGAAGGATAGTGCAGAAAGCAGAGGTTTCATACTGAGTTGCAGAAGTACTGTAACAGAGAGCAGAGGTTGGAGACTGAAGTGCAGCAGGACTCTTACAGAGAGCAGAGTTTGGTGACTGAGGTGTGGAAGGAGTGTTACAGAAAGCAGAGGTTGGAAATTGGGGTACAGACGGACCGTTACAGAGAGCAGAGGTTGGAGACTTGGGTGAAGAAGGACTGTTGCAGAGAGCAGAATTTGGAGACTAAGTTGCAGAAGGCCTGTTGCAGAGAGCAGATGTTTAAGACTGAGGTACGGAAGGATTATTGCAGAGAGCAGAGTTGGAGACTTGGCTGCAGAAGGACTGTTACACAGAGCACACGTTGCAGACTTGGTGCCCAAGAAATTTTGCAGACAGCAGAGGTTGGAGACTGGGGTGCATAAGAACTGTTGCAGATAGCAGAGTTTGGATATGTAGTGAAGAAGGACTGTTACATAGAGCAGACGTTGTAGACTGGGGTGCAGAAGGGCTGATACAGAAAGTAGAGGTTGGAGACTGGGGTGCAGAAGGACCGTTACAGAGAAAAGAGTTTGGAGACTGCGGTACGGAAGGACTATTACAGAGAGTAGAGTTTGGCGACTGGGGTACATAAGGAGTGTTGCAAAGAACAGAGTTTGGAGACTGAGGTGAAGAAGGACTGTTACAGAGACCAGAGTTTTTACACAAGGTTGCAGAAGGAACTTACAGAGAGCAGAGATTGTAGACCGAGGTGAAGCAGGAGTGTTACAGAGAGAAGAGGATGGAGAATGAGGTACAGAGGGACTGTTATACAGAGCAGAGTTTGGAGACTGGTGTGCAGAAGAACTGTTGCAAATACCAGAGGTTAAAGACTGGGGTGTAGAAGGACTGTTGCAGAAAACAGAAGTTGGAATCTGGGGTGCTGACGGGCTGTTGAAGAGAGCAGATGTAGGAGACTGAGCTGCAGAAGGACTGTTACGAAGAGCAGATTTTTTTGCGACTGGGGTGCAGAAGAACTGATACAGAGAGCAGAGTTTGGAGACTGGGGTGCAGAAGGCCTGTTATAGAGAGCAGAGGTTGGAGACTGGGTTGCAGAAGGGCTGTTACAGAGAGCAGAATTTGGAGACTGGGTTGCAGAAGGATCTTACGTGGAGCAGAGTTTGGAGACTGAGGTGCAGAAGGACTGTTACGGAGAGCAGAGTTAGGAGACTGGGGTGCAGAAGGATTGTTGGAGACAGCAGAGTATCCAGACTGAGGTGCAGAAAGACTGTTGCAGAGATCAGATGTTGGAGACTTGGGTGCAGAATGACTGTTGCAGAGAGCAGATGTTGGAGACTGAAATTCAGAAGGATCCTTGCAGATAGCAGAGGTTGACACTGGGGTGCAGAAGGACTGTTACACAGAGCAGAGGTTGAAGACTGAGGTGAAGAAGGACAGTTACAGAGAGCAAATGTGGGAAACAGGGGTGCAGGACTGATACAGAGCAGAAATTTAAGACTGAGGTACAGAAGGACTGTTACACAGAGCCGAGGTTGGAGACTCAGGTGCAGAAGGATTATTGCAGAGAGCAGAGTTTTCAGACTGAGGTACAGAAGAACTGTTAAGAACAGATGTTGGAGATTGAGGTTCAAAAGGACTGTTGCAGCGAGCAGGGGACGGAGACTGGGGTGCAGAGTGATCATTGCAGAGAGCAGAGTTTGAACACTTGGGTGCAGAAGAACTGATACAGAGAGCAGAGGTTGCAGACTGGGGTGCAGAAGGTCTTTTACAGAGAGCAGAGTTTGAAGAGTGAGGTGCTGAAAAACTGTTACAGAGAGCTGAGTTTGGAGACTGGGTTGCAGAAGGATCTAACATAGAGCAGAAGTTTGAGACTGAGGTGTAGAAACACTGTTACAGAGAGTAGAGGTTGGAGACTCAGGTGCAGATAGACCGTTGCAGAGAGCAGTGGTTGGAGACTGAGGTGCAGAAGGATTGTTACAGAGAACAGAGGTTGGAGACTGGGGTCTAGGAGGACTGTAGCATAGAGCACAGTTTGGAGACTAAGGTGCAGAGGGACAGTTACACAGAGCACAGGTTGGAGACTAGGGTGCAGAAGGACTGATACATAAAGCAGAGTTTGGAGACTCGGGTGTATAAGTACCCTTACAGAGTGCAGAGGTTGGAGAATGCAGTACACAAGGACTGTTATAGAGAGCACAGGTTGGAGACTGGGGTGCAGAAGGACTGTTGCAGAGAGCAAATGTTAGAGACTGGGGTGCAAAAGGACTGTTGCAGAGAGCAGAGCATGGAGACTGGGGTGCAGAAGGACTGTTGCAGAGAGCAGAGTTTGCAGACTGAGTTGCAGAAGGACTATTACAGAGGGCAGAGCTTTGAGACTGTTGTGCAAAACTACTGATACAGAAAGCAGAGGTTGGATACTGGGGTGCATAAGGACCCTTATGGAGAACAGCGGTTTGAGACTGTGGTACAGAAGGACTGTTACAGAGAGCAGAGATTGGAAACTTGGGTGCAAAAGAACTGATGTAGAGACCAGAGGTTGGAGACTGGGTTGCTGAAAAATTTTGGGGGCGAGTAGAGTATGGAGACTGGGGTGTAGAAGGACTGTTGCAGAGAGCAGAGTTTGGAGACTGCGGTGTAGAAAAACTTTTTCAGAGAGCAGACGTTTGAGACTGGGGTGCAGAAGGAACGTTGGTGGGAGCAGAGTATTGAGACTGGGATCTAAAAGTACTGTTGCAGAGAGCAGAGGTTGGATACTAGGGTGTAGAAGGACTGTTTCAAAGAGCAGATGTTGGAGACTTGTGTGCAGAAGGACTGTTGCATAGAGCAGAGGTTGGAGACTTAGGTGCAGAAGGATTATTGCAGAGAGCAGAGTTTTAAGACTGAGGTACTGAAGAACTGTTTCAGAGAGCAGATGTTGGAGATTGGGGTTCAGAAGAACTGTTGTAGAAAGCAGAAGTTTGAGCCTAGGGTGCAGAAGGATTGTTGCAGAGAGCAGAGGTTAGAGACTGCCGTGCAGAAGGATGGTTTCAGAAAGCAGAGTTTGCAGACTGAGGTGAAGAAGGACTTTAAAGAGAGCAGAGGTTGGTTACTGGGGTGCAGAAAAACTGATACAGAAAGCAGAGGTTAGAGACTGGGGTGCAGAAGGACTGTTGCAGAGAGCAGATTTTGGAGACTTGGGTGCAGAAGGATTGGTGGTGTGAGCAGAGTATGGAGACTGGGGTGTAGAAGGACTGTTGCAGAGAACAGACGTTGGAGTCTGAGGTGCAGAAGGACCATTGCAGAAAGCAGAGGTTGGAAACTGGGTTTCAGAAGGATCCTATAGAGAGCAGAGTTTTGACACTGAGGTGCAGAAGGACTGTTGCAGAGAGGAGAGGTTGGATATTGGGGCGCAGAAAGAGTTTTGCAGAGAGCAGAGTTTGGAGACTGGTGTGCAGAATGACTGATACATTATGCAGATTTTGGAGACTCGGGTGCAGGAAGACTGTTACAGACAGCAGAGGTTGGAGACTGCAGTACAGAAGGACTGTTACAGAGAGAAGAGGTTGAAGACTGGGGTGCAGAGGAATTGTTGCAGAGAGCAGAGTTTGCAGAGTGAGGTGCAGAAGGACTGTTACAGAGAGCAAAATATAGATACTGTGGTGCAGAAGGACTGATACAGAAAGCAGAGGTTGGAGAATGGGGTGTAGAAGGACTGTTACAGAGAGCAGAGTTTGGAGACTGGGTTGGAGAACAACTGTTGCAGACAGCAGATGTTGAAGACTGGGGTGCCCAAGGAATGTTGAAGAAAGCAGAGGTTGCAGAGTCAGGTGCAGATGGACTGTTACAGAGAGCAGAGTTTGGAGACTTTGGTGCAGAAGCACTGATACAGAAAGCAGAGTTTGGAGACTGGGGTGAAGAAGGACCCTTACATAGAACAGTGGTTGAAGACTGCGGTACAGAAGAACTGTTTTTGAGAATAAGGTTGGAGACTGGGGTGCAGAGGGACCATTGCAGAGAGCAGAGGTTAGAGACTGGGGTGCAGAAAGAATGTTACAAAGAGCAGAATTTGGAAACTGGGTACAGAAGGATCTTCCAGAGAGCAGAGGTTGGAGACTGGGTTGTAAAGAGACTGTTGCAGAGCAGACGTTGGAGACTGAGGTGCAGAAGGATCGTTGCAGAGAGCAGATTATGGAGACTGGGGTATAGAAGGACTGTTCCAGAAAGCAGAGTTTGGAGACTGTGGTGTAGAAGGACTGTTGCAGAAAGCAGTTGTTGAATACTGAGGTGCAGAGGTACTGTTTTAGAGAACAGAATTTGGAAACAAGGTGCAGAAGGACTGATACAGAGAGCAGAGATTAAAGACTGAGGTGCAGAAGGAATGCTACAGAGAGCAGAGATTGGAGACTGGGGTGCAAAAGGACTGATACCAAAAGCAGAGATGAGATACTGGGGTCCAGAAGGACCGTTACAGAGAGCTGAGGTTGGAGACTGCAGTACAGAAGGACTCTTACAGAGAGCAGATGATGCAGACTGTGGTGCAGAAGGACTATTGCAGAGAACAGAAGTTGGAGACTGGGGTGCATAAGGACCATTGCTGAGAGCAGAGGATAAAGACTAATGTGCAGAAGGATTGTTACAATGAGCATAGGTTAGAGACTGGGGTGCAAAATAACTGTTACAGAGAGTAGAGTTTTGAGACTTGGGTGCAGAAGGATCTTTCAAAGAGCTGAAGTTGGGGACTTGGGTAGAGAAGGACTGTTTTGGAGAGTAGAGTTTGGAAAGTGGGGTGAATAAGAACCGTTGCTGAGAGCAGAGGTTAAAGACTGATGTGCAGAAGGATTGTTGCAGAGAGCAGAGGTTTATGACTGTGGTGCAGAAGGCCTCTTACAGAGAGCAGAGTTTGGTACTGGGGAGCATTAAAAATGTTACAGAGAGCAGAGTTTGGAGACTGGGTTGCAGAAGATTCTTTCTGTGAGCAGAGTTTGGGACTGAGGTGCAAAAGGACTGTTATAGAGAGCAGAGGTTGGAGAGTGGGGTGCAGAAGGACTGTTTAAGAGAGCAGAGTTTGGAGACTGGGGTATAGAAGGACTGTTGAACAGAGCAGATGTTGGAGATTGGGGTGCAAAAAGACTGTTGCAGAGAGCAGATGTTGGAGACTGAGGTGTAGAAGGACTGTTACAGAGTGCAGATGTTTGAGACTGGGGTTCAAAAGGATGGTTGTAGAGAGCAGAAGTTGGAGACTGAGGTGCAGAAAGATCATTGCAGAGAGCAGAGTTCAGAGACTTAGGTGCAGAAGCATCGTTACCAAGAGCAGAGGTTTGAGACTGGACTGCAGAAGGACTTTTATAGAAAGCACAGTTAAAAGACTCTGGTTCAGAAGGAATGTTGCAAAGAGCAGAGGTTGGAGACGGGGGTGCAGGAGGACTCTTGCAGAAAGCAGAGGTTGGAGACTGAGGTGCAGAAAGACTGTTAAAGAGAGCAGAGTTTGAAGACTGGGGTGCAGAAGGACTTATAGAGAAAGCAGATGTTGAAGACTGGGGTGCCGAAGGACTCTTACAGATAGCACAGTTTGGAGACTGGGGTTTAGAAGGATTTTTGGAGAGAGCAGAATTTTCAGATTGAGGCTGAGAAAGACTCGTACAGAGAGCAGAGGTTGGAAATTGGGGTGCAGAAGGACCGTTATATAGAGAAGAGTGGAGATTGCCATACAGAAGGACTGTTACAGAGAGCAGAGTTTGGAGACTGGGGTACAGAAGGACTGTTGCAGAGAGCAGATGTGAGAGACTGGGATGCAGAAGGATCGTTGCAGAGAGCAGAGGTTGAAGAATGAGGTGCAGAAGGATCTTTACAGAGAGCAGGGTTTGGAGACCGGGGTTCAGTAGAATACTTTCAGAGTGCACAGCTTGGGGACTGGGGTGCAGAATAAATGTTGCAGAGAGCAGAGGTTGGAGACTAGGGTGCAGAAGTACTGTAGCAGAGAGCAGAGGTTGGAGACTGGGGTGTAAAAGGACTGTTGCAGAGAGCATACTTTGGAGACTGGGATGCAGAAAGTTCGTTGCAGAGAGCAGATGTTGGATACTGGGGTATAATAATTCGGTTCCAGAGAGCAGAGGTTGGAGACTGGGGTGCAGAAGGACTGTTGCAGAGAGCAGAGGTTGGAGACTGAGGTTCAGAAGGACTGTTACAGAGAGCAGAAGTTTTAGACTGGGGTGCAGAATAACTGATACGGAAAGTAGAGTTTGGAGATTGGAGTGCAGAAGGAGTGTTACTGAGAGCAGAGTGTGTAGCCTGGGGTGCAGAAGGAAAGCTGCAGAGTACAGAGGTTTGATACTGGGGTGCACAAGAGCCGTTGCAGAGTCATGAGGTTGGAAACTGAGGTGCAGAATGACTGTTACAGAGAGCAAAGTTTTGAGAACGGGGTGCAGAAGGATCTTACAGAGAGCAGACCTTGGAGACTGCGATGCAGAAGGATCGTTGCAGAGAGCAGAGGTTGAAGACTGGGGTGTAGAAGGACTTTTGCAGAGAGCAAAGGTTGGAGACTGGTGTGCAGAAAGCCTGTTACAGAGAGCAGAGTTTAGAGACAGGGTTGCAGAAAACCTGTTACAGAGAGCAGTTGTTGGAGACTGGGGTGCAGAAGAATTGTTACTGATAGCACAATTTGGAGACTGTTGTTTAGAAGGATTGTTGCAGAGAGCAGAAGTTTCAGACTGAGGCTTAGAATGACTGTTACAGAGAAAAGAGTTTGGAAATTGGTGTGCAGAAGAACCGTTATAGAGAGAAGAGGTTGGAGACTGGGGTAAAGAAGGACTGTTACAGAGAACAGATGTGGGAGACTGGGGTGCAGAAGGACTATTACAGAGAGCAGACGTTGGAGACAGAGGTGCAGAAGGATTGTTACAGAGAGGAGAGATTGGAGACTGCGGTGCCAAAGGACTATTAAAGAGAGCAGAGTTTGGAGACTGAGGTGCAGAAAGATCATTTCTGAGTGCAGAGGTTTGAGACTGCGGTGCAGCAGGACTGTTACAGATTGCAGAACATGGAGACTGAGGTGCAGAATGACTTTTACAGAGAGGACTGTGTGGAGAATGGGGTGCAAAAGGATTCTTACAGAGAGCAGATAATGGAGACTGGGGTGCAGAAGGATCGTTGCAGAGAGCACAGGTTGGAGAATGAGGTGCAGAAGGATCGCTACAGAGAACAGAGGTTGGAGACTGGGTTGCAGAAGGACAGTTACAGAGAGCACAGTTTGGAGACTGGGGTGCAAAAGAAATGTTGCAGAGAGCAGAGGTTGGAGACTGGGGTGCAGAAAGACTGTAGCAGAGAGCAGAGGTTGGAGATTGGGGTGTAGAAGGACTGTTGCAGAGAGCAGAGGTTGGAGACTGAGGTGAAGAATGACTTACAGAGAGCAAAGTTTGGAGAACGGCGTGCAGAAGGATCTTACAGAGAGCGGACTTTGGAGACTGGGATGCACAATGATCGTTGCAGAGAACAGAGGTTGGAGACTGGGGTGTAAAAGGACTTTTGAAGAGAGCAGAGGTTGAAGACTTGGGTGCAGAAGGCCTGTTACAGAGAGCAGAGTTTGGAGACTGGGTTGCAGAAAACCTGTTACAGAAAGCAGATGTTGGAGACTGAGGTGCAGAAGGATTGTTACAGATAGCACAGTTTGGAGACTGGGGTTTAGAAGGATTGTTAGAGAGAGCAGAATTTTCAGATTGAGGCTGAGAAGGACTGTTACAGAAAGAAGAGTTTGGAAATTGAAGTGCAGAAGGACCTTTATAGAGAGAAGAGTGGAGATTGCCATACAGAAGGACTGTTACAGAGAGCAGAGTTTGGAGACTGGGGTGCAGAAGGACCATTGCAGAGAGCAGATGTGGGAGACTGGGATGCAGAAGGATCGTTGCAGAGAGCAGAGGTTGGAGACTGAGGTGCAGAAGGATCTCTACAGAGAGCAGAGTTTGGAGACTGGGGTTCAGTAGGATACTTTCAGAGAGCATAGCTTGGAGACTGGGGTGCAGTAGAAATGTTGCAGAGAGCAGAAGTTGGAGACTAGGGTGCAGAAGGACTGTAGCAGAGAGCAGAGTTTGGAGACTGGGGTGTAAAAAAAACTGTTGTAGAGAGCAGACTTTGGAGACTGGGATGAAGAAAGATTGTTGCAGAGAGCAGATATTGGATACTGGGGTATAATAAGTCGGTTCCAGAGAGCAGAGGTTGGAGACTGGGGTGAGAAGGACTGTTGCAGAGAGCAGAGGTTGGAGACTGAGGTTCAGAAAAACTGTTACAAAGAGCAGAGGTTTTAGACTGGGGTGCAGAATAACTGATACGGAAAGTAGATTTTGGAGACTTGGGTGCAGAAGGAGTGTTACTGAGAGCAGAGTGTGTAGCCTGGTGTGCAGAAGGATAGCTGCAGAGTACAGTGGTTGTATACTGGGGTGCACAAGGGCCTTTGCAGAGTGATGAGGTTGGAGACTGAGGTTCAGAATGACTGTTACAGAGAGCAAAGTATTGAGAACGGGGTGCAGAAGAATCTTACAAAGGGCAGACCTTGAAGACTGGGATGCAGAAGGATCGTTGCAGAGAGCAGAGGTTGAAGACTGGGGTGTAGAAGGACTATTGCAGAGAGCAAATGTTGGAGACTGGTGTTTAGAAGGATTCTTGCTCAGAGCAGAAGTTTCAGACTGAGGCTTAGAACTACTGTTACAGAGAGCAGAGGTTGAAAATTCGGGTGCAGAAGAACCGTTACAGAGAGAAGAGGTTGGAGACTGCCATACAGAATGACTGTTACAAGCAGAGTTTTGA
>NW_027526112.1:87633-169623 GCF_052094955.1 Ictidomys tridecemlineatus
ACAACATCTGCTCTCTGCAACAGATATTCTTTACCCCAGTCTCTAACCTCTGCTCTTTTTAACAGTCTTTCTGTACTGCAGTCTCCAACCACTGCTCTCTGTAAGGGTCCTTCTGCACATGAGTCTCCATGCTCTGCTTTCTGTATTAGTCCTTCTACACCCTAGTCTCCAACCTTTGTTCTGTGTAACTGTCCTTCTGCACCTTAGTCTCCAACCTCTGCTCTCTGCTACAGTTCTTCCTCACCCCAATCTCCAACCTCTACTCTCTGAAACAGTCCTTCTACACCCCAGTCTAAAACCTCTGCTCTCATCAACAGGCCTTCTGCAACCCAGTCTCCAACCTCTGCTCTTTGTATCAATCATTCTGCACCTCAGTCTCCAAGCTCTGCTCTCTGCAACGGTCCTTCTGCACCTCAGTCTCCAAACTGTACTCTCGGCAACAGGGATTCTGAACCTCAGTCTCCAAACTCACATCTCTGTAAGATCCTTCTGCAATGCAGTCTCCAAACTCTGCTCTCTGTAACAGTCATTCTGCACCCCAGTCTCCAAACACTGCTCTTTGTAACAGGCCTTCTGCACCTCAGTCTCCAAACTCTGCTCTCTTTATCAGTCCTTCTGCACCACAGTCTCCAACCTCTGCTCTCTGCAACGATCCTTATGCACCCTGTCTCCAACATGTGCTCGCTGAAACAGTCCTTGTTCACCCAGTCTCCAACATCTGCTCTCTGTAACAGTTCTTCTTTACCTCAGTCTGAAAACTCTGCTCTCTGCAACAATCCTTATGCACCCCAGTCTGAAAACTCTGCTCGCTTTAACAGTCCTTCTGTACATCAGTCTTCAACCTCTTCTTTCTGTAAGACCCTTCTGAAACCCAGTCTAAAAACTCTGCTCACTGAAAAAGTCGTTCTGCACCCCAGTCTCCAAACTCTCCTCTCTGTAAATATAATTCTGCACCTAAGTCTCCAAACTCTGCTCTCTGCAAAGGTGCTTCTGCACCCCAGTCTCCAACCTCTGTTCTCTGCAACAGTCCTTCTGCACCCCAGTCTCAAAACTCTGCTCACTTTAACAGTCCTTCTGCACCACAGTCTCCAAACTCTGCTCCCTGCAACAGTCTTTCTGCACCTCAGTCTCCATACTTCGCTCGCTGTAAGATGCTTCTGCACACCAGTCTCGCAACTCTGCCCTCTATATCAGTCCTTCTGAACCCCAGTCTCCAATCTCTGCTCTCTGCAACAGTCCTTCTGCACCTGAGTCTCCAAACTCTGCTCTCTGTATGATGCTTCTGCATCCCAGTCTACAACCTCTGCTCTCTGTAACAGTCATTCTACATCCTTGTCTCCATAATCTGATCTGCAACAGTCCTTCTGCACCCCAGTCTCCAACCTATGCTCTCTGTAAAATAATTTTGCACACCTGTCTCCAACCTCTGCTCTCTAGAACAGTCCTTCTGTACTGCAGTCTGCAACCTCTGCTCTCTGTAATGGTCCTTACGCACCAGAGTCTCCAAACTCTTCGTTATGCATCAGTCATTCTGCACCCCAGTCTCCAAACTCTGCTCTCTGTAACACTCCTTCTGCACCTCAAACTTCAACCTCTGTTCTCTGCAAAAGTCCTTTTGCGCCCCAATCTCCAACCTCTCCTCTCTGCAACAGTCGTTCTGCACCTCAGTGTGCAAACTCTGCTCTCTGTAAGATTTTTCTGAAACCCAGTCTTCAACCACTGGTTTCTGCAATGGTCTTCTTCACTGAAGTCTCCAAACTCTGATCTCTACAAAAGTTATTCTGCACCCCAGTCTAAAACCTCTGCTCTCTGTAACGGTCATTCTGTACTGCAGTCTCCAACCTCTGTTCTCTGTAAGGGTTCTTCTGCACCACATTGTTCAACTTCTGCTTTCTGTATCAGTCCTTCTGCACCACATTCTCAAAACTCTGCTGTCTGTATCAGTCCTTCTGCACTTCAGTCTGCAACCTCTGCTGTCTGCAATAGTCCATATGCACCCAGTCTCCAATTACTGCTCTCTTCAACATTCCTTTTGCACTCCAGTCTCCAACATCTGCTCCCTGCAACAGTCCTTCTCCAACCCAGTCTTCATCCTCTGATCTCTGCAACAGTCCTTCTGCACCCCAGTCTCCAACCTCTGCTCTCTGTAACAGTCCCTCTACACCCTAGTCTCCATAATCTGCTCTGAAACAGTCCATCTGAACCCCAGGCTCCAAACTCTGCTCTCTGTAACAGTCTTTCTGCACCTCAGTCTCCAAACTCTGCTCTCTGTAAAAGGCCTTCTGCACCGTACTTTCCAACCTCTGCTCTCTGCAACAATCCCTCTGCACCCCAGTCTCCAATTTTTGCTCGCTGCAAAAGTCCTTATGCACCCCAATACCCAACATCTGCTCTCTGCAATAGTTCTTCTGTACCTCAGTCTGAAAAATCTGCTCTCTGCAATTATCCTTCTTCACCCGAGTCTCCAAACTCTGCTCTCTGTAACACTCCTTCTGTACCTCAGTCTCCAACCTCTGTACTCCGCAACAGTCCTTCTGCTCCCCAGTCTCCAAACTCTGCTCTCTGTAATAGTCCTTCTGTACCACAGTCTCCAAACTCTGCTGTCTGTAAAGGTCCTTTTGCACGTCAGTCTCCAACCTCTGCTTTTATTTTCCGTCCTTCGGCACCTCAGTCTCCAACCTCTGCTCTCTGCAAAAGTCTTTCTGTACACCATTCTCCAACTTCTGCTCTCTGCAACAGTCCTTCTGAACAACAGTCTCCAACATCTCCTCTCTGAAAAAGTCTTTGTGTACCCTAGTCTCCAACCTCACCTCTATGCAACAGTCCTTCTGTACTGCAGTATCCAACATCTGCTCTCTGCAACACTCCTTCTGAACCTCAGTCTCAAACCTCTGCTCTCTGTAAGATCGTTTTAAACCCAGTCTCAAAACTCTGCTCTCTGTAAAAGTTCTCCTGCACCCCAGTCTCAGAACTCTGGTCTCTGTAACAGGCCTTCTGCACCCCAGCCTCCAACCTCTGCTCTCTGTAGCAGTTGTTCTGCACCCCAGTCTCCAACTTCTGGTCTCTGTAACAATATTTCTGCACCCCAGTCTCCAAAATGTGCTCTCTGCAAAAGTCCTTCTTCACCTCAGTCGGAAAATTTTGCTCTCTGCAACAATCCTTCTGCACCCCAGACTCCAACCTTTGCTCTCTGTAACAGTCCTTCTGCACCTCAGTCTCCAAACTCTCCTCTATTGAAGATCCTTCTGCAACACAGTCGCCAAAATTTGCTCCCTGTAACAGTCGATCTGCACCTCAGTCTGCAACCTCGGCTCTTTGTAAAAGTCCTTCTACACCTCAGTCTGAAACCTTTACTCTCTGCACGATCCCTCTGCACCCCAGTCTCCAATCACTGCTCTCTTTAACAGTCCTTCTTCACCTCAGTCTCCAAACTCTGCTCTCTGTAAGATCCTTCTGCCACCCAGTATCTTAACTCTGCTCTCTATAACAATTTTTCTGCACCCCAGTCTTCAAACTCATCTGTCATTAACATGCCTTATTTAACTTAGTCTCCAAACTCTGCTCTCTGTAACAGGCCATAAGCACCCCAGTCTCCAACGTCTCCTCTCTTCAACAGTTCTTCTCCACACCTGTCTCCAAACTCTTCTCTCTGTAAGATCCTTCTTAATCCCAGTTTTCAAACTCTGCTCTCTGTAACATTCCTTTTCCACCACAGTCTCCAACCTCTGGATTCTGCACCAGTCCTACTGTACCCTAGTCTCCAAACTCTGCTCGCTTTATCAGTCCTTCTGCATACCCTTCTCTAATCTAAGCTTTCTGCAACAGTCCTTCAGCACCCCAGCCTCCAACATATGCTTTCTGTATCAGTAATTCTGTACCCCTGACTCCAAATTTTGCTCTCTGTAACATTCTTTCTGCACCTAAGTCTCTAACCTCTGCTCTCTGCAACAGTTCTTCTGCACCCCAGTATCCAAACTCTGCTCTCTGCAACAGTTCTTCTGCACCCCTGTCTCCAACATCTGCACTCTGAAACATTTCTTCTCCACCTCAATCTCCAACCACTTCTCTCTGTAACAGTCCTCCTCTATTGCAGTCTCCAAATTCTGCTCTCTTTAACGGTCCTTCTGCACCCCAGTCTCCAAACTCTGCTATGTGGAACAGTCCTTCTGGACCTCAGTCTCCAATTTCTGCTCTCTGCAATAGTCCTTCTGCACCCAAGTCTCCAACCCCTGCTCCCTGCAACAGTTCTTCTTTACCCCAGTCTCCAACCTCTACTCTTTCTAACAGTCCTTCTGCACCCCAGTGTCAAACCTATGCTCTCTGCAATGATCCTTCTGCATCCCAGTCTCCAACATCTGCTCTCTGCAACAGTCCTTCTGCACCCAAGTCCCCAAAATCTGCTCTCTGAAAAAGTCCTTCTTCATCCCAATCTCCAAACTCCACTCTGTTTAACAGTCCTTCTGTACCCCCGTGTCCAACCTCTGCTCTCTGCCATGATCCTTCTGCATATCAGTCTCCAGAATATGCTCTCTCCAACAGTCCTTCTGCACCCAAGTCTCCAACATCTGCTCTCAGCAACAGTCCTTCCGCGCCTCAGTCTGAAAACTCTGCTGTCTGCAATGATCCTTCTGCACCCCAGTCTCCAACGTCTGCTCTCTGTAACAGTCTTGCTGCACCTCGGTCTACAATCTCTGCTTTCTGTAAGATCCTTCTGCATCCCAGTTTTCAAACTCTGCTCTCTGTAACATTCCTTTTCCACCACAGTCTCCAACCTCTGGATTCTGCACCGGTCCTTCTGCACCCCAGTCTCCAAACTCTGTTCTCTTCAAAAGTTCTTCTGCTCCCCATTCTCCAACTCTGCTCACTATAACAGTCTTTCTGTACCGCAGTCTTCAAGCTCTGCTCTATAATGGTCCTTCTGCACCACCATCTCAAACCTCTGCTTTCTGTATCCGTCCTTCTGCACCACTGTTTCCAACCTCTGTTCTTTGTAATAGTCCTTCTGCACCTTTTTCTCCAACCTCTGCTCTCTGCAACCTTACTTCTGCACCCCATTCTCTAACCTCTGCTCTCTTCTACAGTTCTTCTGAACCACAGTCTACAACATCTGCTTTCTGCAACAGTCATTCTTTACCCTAGTCTCCAAACTCTGCTCTCTGTAACAGTCCTTCTGCACCCAAGTCTCCAAACTCTGCTCTCTGTAACAGTCCTTCTGCACCTAAGTCTCCAAATTCTGCTCTCTGCAACAGTCTTTCTGCACCCAAATCTCCAACCTCTGCTCTCTGCAACAATTTTTCTACAACCCAGTCTTCAACCTCTGCTCTGTGTAACAGTCCTTGTGCACCCCAGTCTCCAACCTCTGGTCTCTGCAACAGTCCTTCTGCACGTCAGTCCCCAACATGTGCTCTCTGTAAGATCCTTCTGCAACCCAGTCTCCAAACTCTGCTCTCTGTAACAGCTCTTCTGCACCCTATTCTCTAAAGTCTGTTCTCTATAACAATCCTTCTGCATCCCAGTACCAAACCTCTGCTCTCTACAATGATCCTTCTGCACCCCAGTCTACAACCTCAGCTCTGTGTAACAGTCCTTCTCTACCCCAGTCTCCAACATGTGCTCTCTGCAACAGTCCTTCAGCACCTCAGTCTTAAAATTCTGTTCTCTGCAACGATCCTTCTGCACCTCAGTCTCCAACCTCTACTCTCTGTAACAGTCCTTCTGCACCTCAGTCTCCAACATCTGCTCTCTGTAAGATCCTTCTGCAAACCAGTTTCCAACTCTGCCATATGTAAAAGTAATTCTGGAGCCCTTTGACAAACTCTGCTCTTCGTGAAAGGCCTTCTGCACCCCAGTCTTCAAGCTCTGCTTTCTGGAACAGTCCTGCTGCACCTCGGCCTACAATCTCTGCTCTCTGTAAGATCCTTCTGCAACCTTGTCTAACAACTCTTCTCTCTCTAACAGTTCTTCTGCACCCCAGTCTAGAACCTCTGCTCTCTGAAACAAGCCTTTTGCATCACAATCTCCAACCTCTATTCTTTGTAACAGTCTTTTTGCACCTCAGTCTCCAACGTCTGCTCTCTGCAATGATCCTTCTGCACCCCAGTCTCTAACATCTGCTCTCTGCAACAGACCTTCTGCACCTCAGACTCCTATGTCTCCTCTCTTTAACACTCTTTTTGCACCCCAGTCTCTAACCTCTGTTCTCTGTAAGGTCCTTCTGTACCCCAGTTTCCAAACTCTGCTCTCATAACATTCCTTCTCCAACCCAGTCTCCAACCTCTTCTTTCTTCAACGGTCCTGCTGCAACCCAGTCTCCAACCTCTGTTCTCTGCAACAGTCCTTCTACTGCCCAGTCTCCAACCTCTGCTCTCTGTAACAGTTCTTCTGCACCACAGTCTCAAACCTCTGCTATCTGTATCAGTCCTTATGCACCACGGTTTCCAACCTCTGCTCTCTGTAACAGTCCTTCTGCACCTTTGTCTCCAACCTCTGAACTCAGCAACCTTACGTTTGCACCCCATTCTCTTACCTCTGCTCTCTGTAACAGTCCTTCTGCACACCATTCTCTAACCTCTGTTCTCTGCAACAGTCCTCCTTAACAGCAGTCTCCAACCTCTGTTCACTGTTATGGTCCTTCTGCACCCCAGTCTCAAACCTCTGATTTCTGTATCAGTAATTTTGCACCCCAGTCTCCAAACTTTGCTCTCTGTAACATTCTTTCTACACCTCAGTCTCCAAACTTACTCTCTGCGACAGTTCTTTTGCACCCCAGGTTTTAAACTCTGCTCTCTGCAAGAGTTCTTCTGAATCCCAGTCTCCAACATCTGAACTCTGAAACAGTTCTTTTATAAACCATTCTCCAACCTCTGCTCTCTGTAACAGTCCTCTATATTGCAGTCTCTAAACTCTGCTCTCTGTAACGGTCCTTCTGCACTCCAGTCTTTAACCTCTGCTTTCTGTATCAGTCCTTCTTCACCCTAGTCTCCAACCTCTGCTCTCTGTAACAGTCCTTCTGCACTTCATTCTCCAAATTCTACTCTCTGCAACAGTCCTACTGCACCCAAGTCTCTAACACCTGCTCCCTGCAACATTCCTTCTTCACCCCAGTCTCCAAAAAGTGCAATCTGCTACAGTCCTTCTGAACCCCAGTCTCCAATCTCTGCTCTCTGTAAAAGTCCTTCTGCAACTCTGACTTCACCTCTACTCTCTGCAATGGTTCTTCTGCACCTCAGTATCCAACCTCTACTCTCTGTAACGGTCCATCTGCACCTCAGTATCCAACCTCTGCTCTCTGTAAGATCCTTCTGAAACCCAGTCTCCAAAATCTGCCCTCTGTAACAGTCGTTCTGCATCCCTTCACCAAACTCTACTCTCTTAAAAGGCCTTCTGCACCGCAGTCTCCAAACTCTGTTCTCTGTAACAGTCCTTCTGCACCCCAGTATCCAACTTCTGTTCTCTGTAACAATCCTTCTGCACCTCAGTTCCCAAACTCTGACATCTGCAATGGTCCTACTGCACCCCAGTCTCAAACCTCTGCTCTCTGTACCGATCCTTTTAGACCCCAGTCTCCAAACTCTGCTCTCTGCAAAAGTCCTCCTTCACCCCAGTCTCCAAAATCTGCTCTCTGCAACAGTCCTTCTGCATCTCAGTCTGAAAACTGTGCTCACTGCAAGGATCCGTGTTCACCACAGTCTCCAAACTCTGCTTTCTGTAACAGTTTTTTTGCAACTCAGTCTCCAACCTCTGCTCTCTGTAACAGTTTTTCTGCACCCCATTCTCCAAACTCTGCTCTTTGTAAGATCTTTCTGCAACCAAGTTTCCAAACTCTGCTCTCTATCGCATTCCTTCTACACCCAGTCTCCAACCTCTGCTCTCTGCAATGGTCCTTCTGCGCGCCAGTCTCCAACCTCTGTTCTTGGCAACGGTCCTTCTAAACCCCAGTCTCAAAACTCTGCTCTGTCTATCATTTCATCTTCACCTCCTTCTCCAATTTCTGCTCTATGTAAGATCCTTCTGCAACCCCGTCTCCAAACTTTACTCTGTGGAACATTCCTTCTTCACCCCAGTATCCAACTTATGGTCTGTGCAACAGTTCGTCTGCACCCCAGATACCAAACTCTGCTTTCTGAGAGATCCTTCTGCACCCCAGTCTCCAAACTCTGATCTCTGTAACAGTCTTTCTTCACCCAAGTCTCCAACCTCTGCTCTCTGTAAAAATCTTTCTGCACCTCAGTCTCCAACATCTGCTCTCTCTAACGGTCTTTCTGCACCCTATTCTCAAACCGCTGTTGTCTGCAAGAGTCCTGCAGCACATCAGTCTCCAAATTCTGCTCTCTGCAACAATCCTTCTGCACCCCAGTCTCCAAATTCTGATCTCTGAAACAGTTCTTCTTCACACCCAGTCTCCAATATCTACTCTCTGAAACAGTCTTTCTCCGCCCCAGTCTCCAACCTCTGCTCTCTGTAACACTCCTTCTGTACTGCAGTCTGTAACTTCTGCTCTCTGTAAGAATCTTCTGCACCCCAGTCTACAAATTCTCCTCTCTGCAACAGTCCTTCTTCACCCAAGTCTCCATCATCTGCTCTTTGCAACAGTTCTTGTAAACCGCAGTCTTCAACCTCTGCTTTTTATAACAGTCATTCTGCACCCCAGTCTCCAACAGCTACTCTCTGTAACAATCCTTCTGCAACCCAGTCTCCAATCTCTTCTCTCTGTAACAGTCCTTTTGCACCATATTTTCAAACCTCTGCTCTCTGTTAAAGTCGTTCTATACTGCAGTCTCCAACCTCTGCACCCCACTTTCCAACCTCTGCTCTCTGTAACAATCCCTCTGCACCGCAGTCTCCAATCTCTGCTCGCTGCAACAGTCCTTGTGCACCCCAATCTCCAACATCTGCTCTCTGCAACAGTTCTTCTGTACCTCAGTCTTAAAAATCTGCTCTCTGCAATTATCCTTCTGCACCCGAGTCTCCAACCTCTGCTCTCTGTAACACTCATTCTGTACCTCAGTCTCCAACCTCTGTACTCCGTAACAGTCCTTCTGCTTCCCAGTCTTTAAACTCTGCTCTCTGTAATAGTCCTTCTGTACCACAGTCTCCATAATCTACTCTTTGTAAAGGTCCTTCTACACCTCAGTTTGAAAACTCTGCTCTCTGCAAAAATCCTTCTGCAACCGAGTTTCCAAACTTTGTTGTATGTAACAGTCCTTTGAACCTCAGTCTAAAAAATTCTCTCTGTAAGATCCTTCTGCAACCCAGTCTCGAAATTGTGCTATCTTTAACAGTCCTTCTGCACCCCAGTCTCCGAACTCTGCTCTCGGTAACACGCCTTCTGCACCCCAGTCTCCAACCTGTTCTCTCTGCAACGATCATTCTTCACCTCAGTCTCCAACCACTGCTCTCTGCAACAGTCCTTCTGCACCCCAGTCTCCAACCTCTGCTCTCTGTAACAATCCTTCTGCAACTCAGTCTCCAACTTCTGCTCTCTGTAACGGTTCTTCAGAACCCCAGTCTCCACACTATGTTTTCTGCAACAGTCCTTCTGCACCCCAGTCTCCAACCTCTGCTCTCGGCAACAGTCCTTCTGCACCTCAGTCTCCAACCTCTGCTCTCTGCTACAGTACTTCTGAACACCAGTCTCCAACATCTGCTCTCTTTATCAGGTCTTTTGCACAGTATTCAAACTCTGCTCTCTGCAGTAGTCCTTTTACACCCCAGAAACCAAAATCTGCTCTGTGTAACGATCCTTCTGCACCTTAGTTTCCAACCTCTGCTCTCTGAAACGATTTTTCTGCACCCCAGTCTCCAACATCTGATCTCTGTATCAGTCCTTCTGGACCACAGTCTCCAAACATTGCTCTCTGCCAAAGTCCTTATGCACTCAAGTCTTCAAACTCTGCTGTCTGCAACATTTCTTCTGCACCCCAGTCTCCAACCTGTGCTCTCTGTAAGAGTCCTTCTGCACCCCAGTCTCCAGTATCTGCTTTCTGCAACGATCCTTCTTCTATCCAGTCTCCAAACTCTGCTCTTCGTAAAAGTTCTTTTGTATCGCAGTCTCCAACCTTTTCTCTTTGTAACAGTCCATCTGCTCCGCAATTGCCTACATCTGTTTTCTGTAAACGTCCTTCTGCACCCCAGACTCCAAACTCTTCTCTCTGCACCAATCTTTCTACACCTCAGTCTCCAACCTCTGCTCTCTGTAAAAGTCCTTCTGCACCTCAGTCTCCATCCTTTGCTCTCTGTAATTGTCCTTCTGCACCCCAGTCTCTAATCTCTGCTCTCTGTAACAATCCTTCTGCACCTCTGTCTCTAACGTCTGCTCTCTGTTACAGTCCTACTGCACCCCAGTCTCCCACATCTGCTCTCTGCAATTGTCCTTTTGCACCCCAGACTCCAACTTCTTCTCTCTATAACGCTTCTTCTGCATCCCAATTTCCAACCTCTCCTCTCTGTAACAGTCCTTCTAAGCCTCAGTCTGAAACTTCTGCTCTCTTCAACAATCCTTCTAAACAACAGTCTCCAAACTGTGCTATCTGTAACAATCCTTCTGCACCCCAGTCTCCAACACCTGCTCTCTGTAACAGGTTTTCTGCAACCCAGTCTGCAAACTCTGCTCTCTGTATCAGGCCTTCTCCACCCAATTCTTTAACCCCTGCTCTCTGCAAAAGTCCTTCTACACCACAGTCTCCAACCTCTGCTCTCTGCAACGATCCTTCTGCATCCCTGTCTCTAACGTCTGCTCTCTGTAATATCCTTTTGCACCCCGTTCTCCAAACTTTGTTCTCTGTAACAGTCATTCTGCACGTCAGTCTCCAACCTCATCTCTCTGCAACGGCCCTTGTGCACCTAAGTATACAACCTCTGTTCTCTGCATTTGTCCTTCTGCACCCCAGGCTAAAAACTCTGCTCTCTGTAACAGTCTTTCTGCACCCCAGTCTCCAAACTTTACTTTCCGTATTAGTTATTCTGCACCCCAGTCTAAAAACTTTGCTGTCTGTAACATTCCTTCTGCACCTCAGTCTCCAACCTCTGCTCTCTGCAACGATCCTTCTGCATCCGAGTCTCCCACATCTGCTCACTGAAACGGTCCTTCTGCACCCCAGTCTCCAAACTCTGCTCTCTATAACAGTCCTTCTGTACGGAAGTCTCCAACCTCTTCTCTCTGTAACGGTCCTTCTACACCCCAATTTCCAAACTCTGCTCTCTGTAACAGTCCTTCTAAGCCTCAGTCTGAAATTTCTGCTCTCTGTAACAATCCTTCTGCACCCCAGTCCCCAACATCTGCTCTCTGTAACAGGTCTCCTGCAACCCAGTCTCCAAACTTTGCTCTCTGTAACAGGCCTTCTGCACCCCAGTCTCCAACCTCTGCTCTCTGCAAAAGTCTTTCTACACCCCAGTCTGAAACCTCTGCTCTCTGCAACGATCCTTCTGCATCCCAGTCTCCAACGTCTTTCTCCGTAAGATCCTTTGGCACCCCATTCTCCAAACTTTCCTCTCTGTAACAGTCATTCTCCACCTCAGTCTCCAACCTCATCTCTCTGCAACGGCCCTTGTGCTCCCCAGTGTATAAACTCTGTTCTCTAAAGCTGTCCTTCTGAACCCAGGCTACAAACTCTACAATCTGCAACAGACATTCTGCACCCCAGTCTCCAACCTCTGCTATCTGTAAACGTCTTATTATACCCAAGTATCCAACATCTGCTCTCTGCAACGATCATTGTGCATCCCAGTCTCCAACGTCTGCTCTCTGCAACAGTCCTTTTACACACCAGTCTTCAACCTCTGCTCTCTGCTACAGTCCTTCTGCACCCCAGTCTCCAAAATCTGCTCTCTTCAACATTTCTTCTGCATCCCAGTTTCCAACCTTTGCTCTCTTTAACTATCCTACTGCACCCCGGTCTCCAAACTCTGCTCTCTGTAGAGATCCTTCTGCACCTCAGTCTCTAAGATCACCTCTCTCTAAGATCCTTCTGCAGTCCAGTGTCCAAACTCTGCTCTCTGTAACAGTCTGTCTGCACCCCAGTATCTAACCTCTGCTCTCTGTAACAAACCTTCTGCACCTCAGTCTCAAAACTCTGCTCTCTGCAACGATTCTTCTGCACCCCAGTATCCAACCTCTGTTCTCTGCAACAGTCCTTCTGCACCCCAGTCTCCAACCTCTGCTCTCTGTAACAGTCCCTCTATACCGCAGTCTCCAAACTCTGCTTTGTGTATCAGTCATTCTGAAACCCAGTCTCCAACCTCTGCTCTCTGTAACAGTCCTTCTACACCTCAGTATCCAACCTCGGCTCTCTGCAATAGTACTTCTATACCCTAGTCTCAAATCTATGCTCTCTGCAACATTTCTTCTGCACTACAGTCTCCAACCTGTGCTCTCTGTAACTGTCTTTCTGCACCCCATTCTCCAACCTCTGCTCTCTGTAAGTGCTTCTGCAACTCAGTCTCTAACCTCTGCTCTCTGCAATGATACTTCTGCACCCTAAGCATCAAACTCTGCTCTCTGGAACACTCCTTCTGCACCTCAGTCTCTAACCTCTGTTCTCTGTAACAATCTTTCTGCAACTCAGTATCCAACCTGTGCTCTCCTTAAGAGTCCTTCTGCAACTCATTATCCAACCGCTGCTCTCTGTAAGGATTCTTCTGAACCTCAGTCTCCAACCAATGCTCTCTGTAACAGGCCTTCTGCACCGCAGTCTCATACCTCTGCTCTCTGTAACATTTCTTCTGCAAACCATTCTCCAAGCTCTACTATCTGTAACAGTCTTGCTGCACCCGAATCAAACCTCTGCACTCTGTAACAATCCTTCTGATCACCAGTCTAAAAATTCTGCTCTCTTTAACAGTTCTTCTGAGCCAGAATCTCCAAACTCTGCTCTCTGTAACACTCCTTATGCACCCGAGTCTCCATCTTCTGCTCTATGTAAGAATCCTTCTGGACCCCAGTCTCAAACCTCTGCTCTCTGTAAAAGTCCTTCTGCACCTCAGTCTCCAACTGCTGATCTCTGTAATGATCCTTCTGCAACTCAACCTCTGCTCTCTGGAACAGTCCTTCTTCACCCCAGTCTCCAATATCTGCTCTCTGCAATGATCGTTCTTCTGCCAAGCCTCCATCCTCTGCTCTCTGCAATGGTCCTTAGGCACCCCAGTCTCCAAACTCTGCTCTCTGTAACAGTCCTTCTGTACCGCAGTCCAAAACCTCTTCTGTCTGAAACGGTCCTTCTGCACCCCAATTGCCAACCTCTTCT
Source organism: Ictidomys tridecemlineatus (assembly GCF_052094955.1). Lineage (NCBI taxonomy): Eukaryota > Metazoa > Chordata > Mammalia > Rodentia > Sciuridae > Ictidomys > Ictidomys tridecemlineatus. Next base: position 100,875 of record NW_027526112.1, read on the forward strand.
TTCTGTAATAGTCCTTCTGCAACTCAGACTCCAACTTATGCTCTCTGGAGCAGTTTTTCTGCACCTCAGTATGAAACCTCTGCTCTCTGCAACGATTTTTCTGTACCCCAGTCTCCAAACTGTGCTATAAGTAACAGTCCTTCTGCACCCCATTCTCCAACCTCTGCTCTCTGTAAAAGGCCTTCTGCACTCCAGTTTCCAAACTCTCCTCTCTGTAACAGGCCTTCTGCACTCCAGTCTCCAACCTCTTCTCTCTGCAACGATCTTTCTGCACCTCAGTTTCCAACCTCTACTCCCTGCAACAGTCTTTCTGCACCCCAGTCTCTAACCTCTGCTCTCTGTAAGATCATTCTGCACCTCAGTCTCCAACCTCTGCTCTCTGTAACAGTCCATATGCACCCCAGTATCTAAACTCTGCTCTATGTAACAATCGTCTGCACCTAAATCTCCAACCTCAGCTCTCTGCATTGGTCCTTCTGCAACTCAGTCTAAAAACTCTGCTCTCTGCAACAGTCCTTCTGCACCCTAGTCTCCAACGTGTGCTCTCTGTAACTGTCCTTTTGCACCGCAGTCTCCAACCTCTGCTCTCTGTAAGTATCGTTCTCCACCACAGTCTCCAACCTCTGCTCTCCTCAACAATCATTCTGCACCTAAGTCTGCAGTCTCTGCTCTCGGCAATGATTCTTCTGCACCCCAGTCTTCAACCTCTGCTCTCTGTAATAGTCCTTATGCAGCTCAGTCTCCAAACTATGCTCTCAGTAAGATCCTTCTGCACACTAGTCTAAAACATCTGCTCTCTGCTACGATCCTTTAGAACCTCAATTTCCAACCTCTCCTCCCTGTAACAGCCCTTCTGTACAGCAGTCTCTAAACTCTGTTCTATGTAACGGTCCTTCTACACCCCAGTCTCCAACCTCTACTTTGTGTATTAGTTCCTCTGCACCCCAGTCTCCAAACTCTGCCCTCTGTAACAGTTCTTCTCCATCTCAGTCTCCAAACTCTGCTCTCTGCAACAGTCTTCTGCACCCCAGTCTCTACCCTCTGCTCTCAGTAACAGTTCTTTTGCACCCCAATCTCAAAATTCTGCTCTCTGTAACACTCCTTCTGCACTCCAGTCTCTACCCTCTGATCTCTGTAACAATCCGTCTAAAAATCAGTCTCTAACCTCTGGTCTCTACAACCTTCCTTCTGCTCCTCAGTCTCCAAACTCTACTCTCTGTAACAGGCCTCCTGCACCCCAGTCTTATAACTCTTCTCTCTTTAACAGGCCTTTCGCACCCAAATCTTCAACCTCTGCTCTCTGCATAGATTCTTCTAAACCCCCGTCTCCATACTCTGCTCTCTGTAACAGTTATTCTGCACCCCAAGATCCAATATCTGCTCTGTGCAACAGTCCTTCTGCACCTCAGTCTGAAAAAGCTTCTCTCTGCAACAATTCCTTCTGCACCCGAGTTTCCAACCTCTCAGTAACAGACCTCCTGAACCTCAGACTCCAAAATGCTCTCTGTAAGATCCTTCTGCAACCCAGTCTCGAAACTGTGCTATGTGTAACAGTCCTTCTGCACCCCAGTCTCCTACCTCTGTTCTCTGCAACAGTCTTTCTGCACCCCAGTCTCCAACCTCTACTCTTTGCTACAGTCCTTCTATATTTCAGTCTCCAACCTCTGCTCTCTGCAACGATCCTTCTGCACCCCGGTCTCCAATTCTGTTCTCTGCAACAGTCTTTCTGACCCCAGTCTCCAGCCTCTGCTCTTTGTAAGATCCTTCTGCAACCCAGTTTCCAAACTCTGCTCTCTGTGACATTTCTTCTGCACTCCAGTCTCAAGCCTGTGCTCTTTGTAACAGTACTTCTGTACCGCAGTCTCAATCTCTGCTCACTACAACATTTCTTCTGCACCCCACTCTCAAAACTGTGCTCTCTATAACTGTCTTTCTTACCCCAGTCTACAAACTGTGCTCTGTGTAACTGTCCTTCTGCACCTCAGTCTCCAACCTCTGCTCTCTCCAACGATTTTTCTGCACCTCAGTTTCCAAACTCTGCTCTCTGGAACGATCCTTCTATACCACAGTTTCCAACCTCTGCTCTCTGTAACAGTCCTTCTACACCTCAGTCTCTAACCTCTCCTCTCTGTAAAAATCCTTCTGCACCTCATTCTCTAACCTCTGATCTCTGTAACAGGCTTTCTGCACCCCAGTCTCCAAACTTTGCTCTCTGTAAAAATTCTTCTGCACCCCAATCTCGAAACTCTGCTCTCTGTAACAGTCCTTCTGCACCCCAGTCTTCAAACTCTTCTCTCTGCAACGATCCTTCTGCATCTAAGTCTCCAACCTCTGCTCTCTGCAACAGTCCTTCTGCACCCCAGTCTCCAGACTCTGCTCTCTGTAAGATTCTTTTGCATCCCTTTCTCCAACCTCTGCTCTCTGTAATAGTCCTTCTGCACCCCAGTATCCAACCTTTGCTCTCTGTAAAATTTCTTCTGCACCTCAGTCTTCAACCTCTGCTCCTTATTGGTCCTTCTGTACCCCAGTCTATAAACTCTGCTCTCTTTAAAAATCTTCTGCACTTCAGTCTACAACATCTACTCTCTGTAACAGTCCTTCTACAACCTAGTCTCCAAAATCTGCTCTCTACAACGGTCCTTTTTCACCAAAGTCTCAAAACTCTGATCTCTCTAACAATCCTTCTTTACCGCAGTCTCCAACCTCTTCTTTCTATAATGGTCCTTCTGCACCCAAATTTCCAACCTCTGCTTTCTGTAACAGTCCTTATCCACCTAACATTCCAACCTCTATCCTCTGTAACAGTCTTTCTAAGCCTCAGTCTGAAACCTCTGCTCTCTGCAGCGATCCTTCTGCACCCCAGTCTCCAAAATGTGCTATCTGTAACAATCCTTCTGCACCTCAGTCTCCAACCTCTGCTCTTTGTAACAGGTCTTCTGCACCCCAGTCTTTAACCTCTGCTCTCTGTAACAGTGTTCTGCACCCCAGTCTCTAACGTCTTCTCTCTGCAACGATGCTTCTGCACCTCAGTCTCCAACCTCTGCTCTCTGCAACAGTCATTCTGCACCCCAGTCTCCAGACTCTGCTCTCTGTAAGATTCTTTTGCATCCCTTTCTCAAACCTCTCCTCTCTGTAACAGTCCTTTTGTACCCCAGTATCCAACCGATGCACACTGTAAAAGTTCTTCTGCACATCACTCTCCAACCTTAGTTTTCTGTAATGGTCCTTCTGTAACCCAGTCTCCAACCTCTGCTCTCTCTAACAACCTTCTGCACCTCAGTCTAAAACGTCTGCTCTCTGTAACAGTCCTACTTATTCCTAGTCTCCAACATCTGCTCTCTACTACACTCCTTCTGCACCAATGTCTCCAAATTCTGCTCTCTCTAACAGTCCTTCTGTACTGCAACCTCCAAACTCTTCTCTCTATAACGGTCGTTCTGCACCTCAATTGCCAACCTCTGCTTTCTGTAACAGTTTTTCTGCACCTCAGATTCCAACCTCTGCTCTCTGTAACAGTCCTTCTAAACCTCAGTCTGAACCTCTTCTCTCTGCAAGGATCCTTCTCCACCTCAGTCTCCAAGCTCTGCTCTCTGTAACTGTCCTGCTGCACCCAAGACTCCAACTTCAGCTCTCTGCAGCGATCCTTCTGCACCTCATTCTCCAACCTCTGCTCTCTGCAATGATCCTTCGGTACCAGTCTCCTTTTTCTTCTCTCTGTAAAAATCCTTTTGCACCCCTGTCTCCAACGTCTCCTCTCTCTAAAAGTCTTTCTGCACCTCATTCTCCAAGTTCTGCAATATGTAACAGTCCTTCTGCAACCCAGTCTCAAATCTCTGCTCTCAGAAGTGATCTTTCTGCACCTAAGTCTACAACCTCTACTCTCTTTAATAGTCCTTCTGCACCCCAGTCTCCAAACTCTGCTCTCTGTAACAGTCCTACTGCACCTCAGAATCTAACCTCTACTCTGTGTAACAGTTTTTCTAAGCCTCATTCTGAAACCTCTGCTCTTTGGAACGATTCTTCTGAACCCCAGTCTCAAATCAGTGCTATCTGTAACGATCCTTCTGCATCCCAGGTTCCAAAATCTGCTATCTGTAACCGTTTTTCTGTACTGCAGTCTCCAACCTCTGTTCTCTGCAAGGGTCCTTCTGTATCCCAGTCTCCAACCTCTGCTCTCTGCAACAGTCCTTCTGCACCCCAGTGTCCAACCTCTTCTCTCTGCAACATTCCTTCAACACCGCAGTCTCGAACCACTGTTCTCTGCAATGATCATTCTACATCCGAGTCTCCAACGTCTGCTCTCTGCAACAGTCCATCTGCACCCCAGTCTCCAACCTCTGCTCTCTGCTACAGTTCTTCTGCACCCCAGTCTCCAACCTCTGCTCTCTGCAACATTTCTTGTGCACCCCAGTCTCCAACCTGTGTTCTCTGTAACTGTCCTGTTGCAACCCAGTCTCCAAACTCTGCTGTCTGTAGCGATACTTCTGCACCTCAGTCTTCAACCTCTGCTCTCTGCAACGATTCTTCTCCACCTCAATCTCCAAGTTCTGCAATCTATAATGGTCCTTCTGCACCCCATTCTCCAACCTCTGCTCCTTGAAACGATCATTCTGCACCTCAGTTTCCAAACTCTTCTCTCTGTAACAATCCTTCTGCACCCCAGTATCCAAAATCTGCTCTCTGCATAGATCCTTCTTCTCTCCAGGTTTCAACTTCTGCTCTCTGCAATGGTCTTTTTGCACCCCAGATTCTGACATCTGCTCTGTATAACAGTCCTTTTGCACCTCAGTCTCCAAATTCTGCTCTCTGCAACAGTTCTTTTGAACCCCAGTCTCCAACCTCTGCTCTCAGTAACACTTTTTTTGCACCCCAATCTTCAAACTCTGCTCTCTGTAAACTCCTTCTGTACCCAGTCTCCACACTCTGATCTCTGTAACAATCCTTCTGGACCTCAGTCTCTAACCTCTGCTCTCTATAACAGTCCTTCTGCTCCTAAGTCTCTATCCTCTGCTCTCTACAACAGTCCTTCTGCTTCTAAGTCTCCAACCTCTAATCTCTGTAAAAGTTTTTCTGCACCTCAGTCTCCAAACTCTGCTCTCTGTTAGATCCTTCTGCAACCCATTCTTCAAACTCTGCTCTGTGCAACAGTTCTTCTGCACCCCAGTCTCCAAACTCTGCTCTCTGTAACTGGCCTTCTGCACCCCAGTCTTCAAACTCTGCTCTCTGTAACAGGCCTTCTGCACCCAAGTGTCCAACTTGTGCTCTCTGCAACGATCCTTCTGCACCCCAGTTTCAAAACACTGCTCTCTGTAACAGTAATTCTGCACCCCAAGATCCAATATCTGCTCTCTGCTACAGTCCTTCTGCACCTCAGTCTGAAAACTCTGCTCTCTGGAACAATCCTTCTGTACCCCAGTTTCCAAACTTTGCTCTCTGTAACAGACCTTCTGTACCTCAGACTCCAAAATGCTCTCTGTAAGATCCTTCTGCAAACCAGTCTCGAAACTGTGCTATCTGTAACAGTGCTTCTGTACCCCAGTATCAAAACTCTGCTCTCTGTAAGAGACCTTCGGCACCCCACTCTCCAAACTTTGCACTCTATAACAGGTGTTCTGCAACCCAGTCTCCAAAATCTTCTCTCTGCAACGATTCTTCTTCACCTCAGTCTCCAACCTCTGCTCTCTGTAACGGTCCTTTTGCACCCCAGTCTCCAATGTCTGCTTTCTGAATCAGTCCTTCCACACCTCAGTCTCCATTCTCTGCTCTCTGCAACAGTCCTTCTGCACCCCAGTCTCCAAACTCTGCACTCTGCAACATTTTTTCTGCACCTCAGTCCCTTGACTGTGCTCTTTATACCTGTCTATCTGACCCCAGTCTCCTACATTTGCTCTCTGAAACGATCCTTCTGCACCACAGTTTTAATCTCTGCTCTCTGTAAGGATCCTTCTGACACTCAGTCTCTAACCTCTGCTTTCTATGACAGTCCTTCTGCACCCCAGTCTCCAACATCTGCTCTCTTCAACGATCCTTCTTCTACCCAGTCTCCAATCTCTTCTCCCTGTAACAGTCCTTTTGTATCGCAGTCTCCAACCTCTTCTCTATGTAACGGTCCATCTTCTCCCGAATTGCCAACTTCTGCTTTCTGTAACAGTCCATCTGCACCCCAGTCTCTAACCACTTCTCTCTGCAAGGATTCTTCTGGACCTCAGACTCTAAACTCTGCTCTCTGCAACAGTCCTTCTGCACCCCAGTCTCCAGATTCTGCTCTCTGTATGATCCTTTTGCATCCCAGTCTCCAACCTCTTCTCTCTGTAACAGTCCTACTGCACCCCAGTATCTATCCTCTGCTCTCTGTAACAATCCTTCTGCACCTAAGTCTCCAACATATGCTCTCTGTAAAAGTTCTTTGCACCGCAGTATCCAACATCTGCTCTCTGTAACAGTCATTTTGCACCTCAGTCTCCAAACTCTGCTCTCTGCTACAGTCCTTCTACACCCCAGTCTCAAACCTCTTCTCTCAGCAACATTTCTTCTGCACCCCTGTCTCAAACTAGTGCTCTCTGCAACTGTCCTGCTGCACCCCAGTCTCCAACCTCTGCTCTCTGTAGCAATCCTTCTGCACCTCAGTCTTCAACCTCTGCTCTCTGCAATGATACTTCTTCACCACAGTCTCCAACCTCTGCTCTCTGCAACAGTCCTTCTGCACATCAGTCTCCAACCTCTGCTCTCTGCAATAGTCCTTCTGCACTACAGTCTCCATCCTCTGCTCTCTGCAACAGTCCTTTTGCACCCCAGTCTCCAACATCTGCTCTCTGCATCCTTCATTCTCCACCCCAGTCTTCAAACTCTTCTCTTTTTAATAGTCTTTCTTTACTTCATTTTCAAATTTCTGCTCTCTGTAATGGTACTTCTGCACCCGAGTCTCAAACCTCTGCTTTCTGTAGCAGTAATTCTGAAACCCAGTCTCCAACCTGTGTTCTGTGTAACTGTCCTTCTGCACCTTAGTCTCCAACCTCTACTCTATGCAACAGTCCTTCTACATCCAAGTGTAAAACCTCTGCTCTCTGCAACATTCCTTCTGCACCCCAGTCTCCATCCTATACTCTCTGCAACCGTAATTTTGCACCCCAGTCTCCAGCATCTGCTCTCTGCAACAGTCATTCTCCACCCCAGTCTCAAACCTCTGCTCTCTGTAACAGTCCATCTGTACTGCATTTTTCAAACTCTGCTCTAGGTAAGGGTACTTCTGCACCTGAGTCTCCAACCTCTGCTTTCTGTGTCAGTCCTTCTGCACCCCAGTCTCCAAACTGTGCTCTCTGTATCTGTACTTGTGCACCTTAGTCTACCACCTCTGCTTTCTGCTACACTCCTTCTGGACCCCAATTTCCAAACTCTACTCTCTGCCACAGTCCTTCTATATTGCAGTCTAAAACGTCTGTTCTCTGCAACAGTCCTTCTGCACACCAATCTCCAACCTCTACTCTCAGCAGCAGTCCTTCTGAACCTAAGTCTCCAACCTCTGCTCTCTGCAACATTCCTTCTGCACCCCAGTATCAAACCATTACTCTCTGTAGAAGTCCGTCTGCACCCCAGTCTCCAACCTCTGCTCTCTGTAACAATCCTTCTGCACCTCAGTCTCGAACCTCCGCTCTCTGTAACAGTCATTCTGCACCTCAGTCTCAAAACTCTTTTCTCTGTAAGATCCTTCTGAAACCCCATCTCTAACATCTCCTCTCTATAACAGTCACTCTGCAACCCATTTATTAACCTCTGCTCTCTGCAACAGTCCTTCTGCACCTCAGTCTCCAACCTCTGCTTTCTGCAACAGTCCTTCTGCAAACAATTCTCCAACCTCTGCTCTCCGCAACATTCCTTCTGCACCCAAGTCTCCAACCTGTGCTCTCTGTAAAAGTCCTTCTGCACCCCAGTCTCCAAACTCTGCTCTCTTTAACGATCCTTCTGCACCCCAGTCTCTAACCTCTGCTCTCTGCAATGATATTCTGCACCTCATCTCCAACCTCTGCTCTCTACAATGATCCTTCTGCACCCCAGTCTCAAAACTCTGCTAGCTGCAACAGTCCTTGGGAACCCAAGTCTCCAACATCTGCTTCCTGCAACAGTTGTTCTGTACCTCAGTCTGAAAACTCTGCTCTCTGCAATAATTCATCTGCACCCCAGTCTCCAACTTCTGCTCTCTGTAACAGTCTTTACGTACCTCAGTCTCTAATCACTGCTCTATACAACAGTCCTTCTGCACCCAAGTCTCAAACATCTGCTCTCTGCAAGTCCTTCTACACCCTAGTCTTCATACTCTGCTAGCCTAAACGATCCTTCTGCACCACAAGCTCCAACATCTGCTCCGTACATCAGTCCTTCTGCAACTCAGTCTGCAACATCTGGTCTCTACAACAGTCCTTCTTCACCCGATTCTTCATCTTCTGCTCTTTGCAGCAGTCCATTTGCACCCCAGTCTCCAACATCTTCTCTCTTCAACAGTCATTCTCCACCGAAGTCTCCAATCTCTGCTCTCTGTAACAGTTGTTCTGTACTGCATTCTCCAACCTCTGCTCTCTCTGAGGGCACTTGTGCACCTGAGTCTCGAAACTCTGCTTTCTGTATCAGTCCTTCTGCACCCCAATCCCCAAACTCTGCTCTGTGTAACTGTACTTCTGCACCTTAGTCTCCAAGTCTGCTCTCTGCTACAGTCCTTCTGGACCCCAATCTCCAACGTCTGCTCTCTGCAACAGTCCTTCTACATCCCAGTCTAGAACCTCTGCTCTCTGCAACAGTCCTTCTGCACCTCATTCTCCAACCTCTGCTCTCTGCAACTGTCTTTCTGCACCTCAGTCTCCAACCTAAACTCTCTGTAACAGTGCTTCTGCACTTCAGTCTCCAACCTCTGCTCTCTGTATGATTTTTCTGCAACTTAGTCTCCAAACTCTGCTCTTTTTAAGTCCTTCATTACCCCAGTATCCAAACTCTGCTCTCTGTAACAGACCTTCTGCACCCCAGTCTCAGAACTCTGCTCTCTGTGTAAGTCCATCTGCACCCCAGTCTCCAACCTCTGGTCTCTTCAACGATCCTTTTGCACCTTAGTCTCATACGTGTGCTCGCTATAACAGTCCTTCTGTAACCCAGTCTACAACATCTGCTCTCTGCAACAGTTCTTGTGTACCTCAGTCTGAAATCTCTGCTCTCTGCAATAATACTTCTGCACGCAGTCTCCAACCTCTGTTCTTAGTAACAGTCCTTCTGTACCTCAGTCTCATAACTCTGCTCTCTGTAAGACCCTTCGGAAACCCAGTATTCAAACTCTGCTGTCTGTAACAGTCTTTCTGCACCCAGTGTCTAAACTCTGCTCTCTGTAACAGGCCTTCTGTATCTCAGTCTCCAAACTCTGCTCTCTGTACGAGGCCTTCAGAACCCCAGTCTCCAACTTCTACTCTCTGCAACGATATTCTGCACCCCAGTCTCCAAACTCTGCTCTCTACAACAGTCCTTTTGCACCCCAGTCTCCAACATCTGCTCTCTGAAAGATCTTTCTGCACACCAGTCTCCAACCTCTGCTCGCTGTAAATTTCCTTCTTTACCGGATTCTCCAAACATTGCCCTCAGTAACGGACTTTCTGCACCCCATTCTCCAACATCTGCTTTCTCTATCAGTCCTTCTGCACCCCAGTCTCCAAACTTTGCTCAATGTAACAGTCTTTCTGCATCTCAGTCTCCAAACTCTGCTTTCTGCAACAGTCCTTCTGCACCCAAGTCTCCAACCTCTGCTCTCTGAAACAGTCCTTCGACACCCCAGTCTTCAACATCTGCTCTCTGCAACAGTCCTTCTACACCCCAGTCTCCATACTCTGCTCGCCCCAACGATCCTTCTGCACCCCAGTCTCCAAACTCTGCTCTCTGCAACAGTCCTTCTACACTCCAGTCTCCATTCTCTGCTCGCCCCAACGATATTTCTGCACCCCAGTCTCCAACATATGTTCTTTAAATCAGTTCTTCTGCACCCCAGTCTTCAAACTCTGCTCTCTGTAACAGTTCTTCTGTACCACAGTCTGCAACCTCTGTCCTCCGTTAGGGTCCTTATGCACCCCAGTACCCAACATCTGCTTTCTGTATCAGTCGTTTTGCACCACAGTCTCCAAACTCTGCCATCTGTTACAGTCCTTTAGCAACTCAGTCTCCAACATCTGCTCTCTGCATCAGTCATTCTTTACCCCAGTCTCCAAACTCTGCTCTTTGTAATAATACTTGTGTACTGCATTTTCAAACTTCTGCTCTCTGTAAGGGTACTTCTGCACCCGAGTCTCCAACCTCTGCTTTCTGTATCAGTCCTTCTGAACCCCAGTCTCCAACCTGTGCTCTGTGTAACTGTCCTTCTGCACCTTAGTCTCCAACCTCTACTCTCTGCAACAGTCCTTCTACATCACAGTGTAAAACCTCTGCTCTCTGCAACAGTCCTACTGCACTCCAGTCTCCATCCTCTACTCTCTGCTACAGTTCTTTTTCAGCCCAGTCTCCAACATCTGCTCTCTGCAACAGTCATTCTCCACCCCAGTCACCAACTTCTGCTCTCTGTATCAGTCCATTTGTACTGCATTCTCCAAACTCTGCTCTCGGTAAGGGTACTTCTGCACCCGAGTCTCCAACCTCTGCTTTCTGTGTCAGTCCTTCTGCACCCCAGTCTCCAAACTGTGCTCTGTGTAACTGTACTACTGCACCTTAGTCTGCAACTTCTGCTCTCTGCTACACTCCTTCTGGACCCCAATTTCCAAACTCTGATCTCTGCAACAGTCCTTCTACATTGCAGTCTAAAACCTCTGCTCTCTGCAACAGTCCTACTGCACACCAATCTCCAACCTCTACTCTCAACATCAGTCCTTCTGAACCTAAGTCTCAAAACTCTGCTCTCTGCAACATTCCTTCTGCACCCCAGTATCAAACCATTGCTCTCTGTAAAAGTCCGTCTGCACCCCAGTCTCCAACCTCTGCTCTCTGTAATGATCCTTCTGCACCTCAGTTTCGAACCTCCGCTCTCTGTAACAGTCCTTCTGAACCTCAGTCTCCAAACTCTTTTCTCTGTAAGATCCTTCTGAAACCCAGTCTCCAACGTCTCCTCTCTGCAACAGTCCTTCTGCACCTCACTCTCCAACCTCTGCTTTCTGCTACAGTCCTTCTTCAAACAAATCTCCAACCTCTGCTCTCTGCAACATTCCGTCTGCACCCAAGTCTTTAACCTGTGCTCTCTGTTAAAGTCCTTCTGAACCCCAGTATTTAAACTCTGCTCTCTGTAACGATCCTCCTGCACCCCAGTCTTGAACCTCTGCTCTCTGCAAAAATCTTTCTGCACCTCAGTCTGCAACCTCTGCTCTCTGCAACGATCCTTCTGCACCCCAGTCTAAAACCTCTGCTAGCTGCAACAGTCCTTGTGAACCCAAGTCTCCAACATCTGCTTCCTGCAACAGTTTTTCTGTACCTCAGTCTGAAAACTCTGCTCTCTGCAATAATTCATCTGCACCCCAGTCTCCAACTTCTGCTCTCTGTAACAGTCCTTTTGTACCTCAGTCTCCAATCACTGCTCTATACAACAGTCCTTCTGCACCCATGTCTCCAACATCTGCTCTCTGCAAAAGTCCTTCTACACCCTAGTCTTTATACTCTGCTCGCCTAAACGATCTTTCTGCACCCCAGGCTCAAACATCTGTTTCCTACATCAGTCCTTCTGCAACTAAGTCTGCATCCTCTGGTCTCCGCAACAGTCCTTCTAAACCCCACTCTCTATCTTCTGCTCTCTGCAGCAGTCTTTTGCACCCCAGTCTCCAAAATCTGCTCTATTCAACAGTCATTGTCCACTCCAGTCTCCAATCTCTGCTCTCTGTTACAGTTTTTTTTGTACTGCATTCTCCAACCTCTGCTCTCTCTAAGGGTACTTCTGCACCTGAGTCTCGAACCTCTGCTTTCTGTGTCAATCCTTCTGCACCCCAATCTCCAACCTCTGCTCTGTGTAACTGTACTTCTGCACCTTAGTCTCCAGTCTGCTCTCTGCTACAGTCCTTCTGTACCCCAATGTCCAACGTCTTCTCGCTGCAACAGTCCTTCTACATCCCAGTCTAAAACCTCTGCTCTCTGCAGCAGTCCTTCTGCACCTCAGTCTCCAACCTCTGCTCATGCAACTGTTTTTCTGCACCTCAGTCTCTCACCTCCACCCTCTGTAACAGTTCTTCTGCACTTCAGTCTCCAACCTCTGCTCTCTGTAAGATCCTTCTAAAACCCAGTCTCCAAACTCTGCTTTCTGTAACAGTCCTTCATTACCCCAGTCTCCAAACTCTGCTCTTTGTAACAGACCTTCTGCACCCCAGTCTCCAAACTCTGCTCTCTGTGTCAGTACATCTGCACCCCAGTCTCTAACCTCTGCTCTCTGCAACGATCTTTCTGCACCCTAGTCTCATACCTGTGCTCGCTGTAACAGTCCTTGTGTAACCCAGTCTACAATATCTGCTCTCTGCAACAGTTCTTGTGTACCTCAGTCTGAAAACTATTCTCTCTGTAATAATCTTTCTGCACCCAGTCTCCAAGCTCTGCTCTTAGTAACAGTCCTTCTGTTCCTCAGTCTCCAAACTCTGCTCTCTGTAAGACCCTTCGGAAACCCAGTATTCAAACTCTGCTGTCTATAACAGTCCTTCTGCACCCAATCTATAAACTCTGCTCTCTGTAACAGGCCTTCTGTATTCCAGTCACCAAACTATGCTCTCTGTAACAGGCCTTCTGTATCCCAGTCTCCAAGCTCTGCTCTCTGTACGAGGCCTTCAGAACCCCAGTCTCCAACTTCTACTCTCTGCAACGATATTCTGCACCCCAGTCTCCAACCTCTGCTCTCTCCAACAGTCCTTTTGCACCCCAGTCTCCAACTTCTGCTCTCTGTAAGATTGTTCTGAACACCAGTCTCCAACATCTGCTCGTTGTAACTGTCCTTCTGTAACGGATTCTTCAACCATTGCCCTCTGTAACGGTCATTCTGCACCCCAGTCTCCAACAACTCCTTTCTCTATCATTCCTTCTGCACCCCAGTCTCCAACCTCTGCTCAATACAACAGTCTTTCTGCACCTCAGTCTTCAACCTCTGATTTCTGCAACAGTCCTTCTGCACCCACGTCTCCAAATACTGCTCTCTACAACGATCCTTCTGAACCTCATTCTATAACCTGTGCTTTCTGCAACGATCCTTCTGCACCTCATTCTCCAACCTCTGCTCTCTGCAAAGATCCTTCTGCACACCAGTCTCCAAACGCTGCTCTCTGCAACAGTCCTTGTGAACCCCAGTCTCCAACATCTTCTCTCTGCAAAAGTTCTTCTGTACCTCAGTCTGAAAACTCTGCTCTCTGCAATAATCCATCTGCAGCCCAGTTTCAAACCTCTGCTCTCTGTAACAGTCCTTCTGTACCTCAGTCTCCAATCTCTGGTCTATGAAACAGTCCATCTGCACCCAAGTCTCCAACATTTGCTCTCTGAAACAGTCCTTCTACACCCAGACTTTAACCTCTGCTCTTTTCAACAGTCCATCTACACCCCAGTCTCTATACTCTGCTCGCCTCAACGATTCTTCTGCACCCCAGTCTCCAATGTCTGCTCTCTGCCACAGTCCTTCTGTACCTCAGTCTCCAACCTCATCTCTCTGTAAGACCCTTCTGAAACCCAGACTGCAAACTCTGCTCTCTGTAACAGTCCTTCTGCACCCCAGTCTCCAACCTCGTCTCTCTGTAACAGGCCTTGTGCACACCATTCTCCAAACTCTGCTCTCTGTAAGAGGACTTCTGCACCCCAGTCTCCAACCTCTACTCACTGCAAGGATCCTTCTGGACCCCAGTCTCCAACATCTGCTCTCTACAACAGTCCTTCTTCCCCCATTCTCCAACCTATGCTCTCTGAAAGATCCTTCTGCACACCAGTCTCCAAATGTTGCTCGCTGTAACAGTACTTCTGCAACCCAGTCTCCAAACTCTGCTCTCTGTAACAATAATTCTACACCTCAGTCTCCAACCTCTGCTCTCTGCAACAGTCCTTCTGCACCCCAGTCTCCAGCCTGTGGTCTCTGCAACAGTCCTTCTGCACCTCAGTCTTAAAACGCAGTTCTCTGCTACGATCCTTTTGCACCTCAGTCTCCAACCACTACTCTCTGTAACAGTCCTTCTGCACCTGGATCCCCAACATCTGGTCTCTGTTAAATCCTTCTTAAACCCAGTCGTTAAACTCTGTGATCTGTAACAGTCCTTCTGGAACCCTTCTCCACACTCTACTCTTCGTAACAGGCCTTCTGCATGCCAGTCTCCAACCTCTGCTCTCTGTAACTGTCTTTTTGCATCTCAGTCTCCAAACTCTGCTCTCTGCAACAGTCCTTCTGCACCCCAGTCTCCATCCTGTGCTCTCTGTAACAGTCCTTCTGCACCGCAGTCTCCCACCTCTTATCTCTTTAGCGATCCTTCTGCAGCCCAGTCTCCACCTCTGCTCTCTTCATCGATTCTTCTGCAACTCAGTCTCCAATCTCTGCTCTCTTCAACGATTCTTCTGCACCCCAGTCTCAAACCTCTGCTTTTTTTAACTGTTTTTCTGCACCTTAGAATCCAACTTCTCCTCTCTGCAACCATCCTTCTTCACCCCGGTCTCCAACCTCTGCTCTCTGCAACGATTTTTATGCACCCCAGTCTCCAACATCTGCTCTCTACAACAGTCCTTCTGCACCCCAGTGTCCAATGTCTCCTCTCCTTAACAATCCGTCTGCACTGCAGTCTCCAACCTCTGTTCTCTGTAAGGTCGTTCTGCACCCGTTACCAAACTCTGCTCTCTGTAACATTCCTTCTCAAACTCAGTCTACAACATCTGCTTTCTTAATTGGTCATGCTGCAACCCAGTCTCCAACATCTGTTCTCTGCATCAGTCCTTCTACTTCCCAGTCTCCAAACTCTGCTCTCTGTAACAGTACTTCTGTACCGCAGTCTCTAAACTCTGCTCTCTGTAACGGTCTTACTGTACCCCAGTCTCAAACCTCTGCTTTCTGTATAAGTCCTTCTGAACCACGGTTTCCAAACTCTACTCTCTGTAACAGTCCTTCTTCACCTCTGTCTTCAAGCTCTGAACTCTGCAACCTTACTTCTGCACCCCATTCACTAACATCTGCCCTATGTAACAGTCTTTATGCACCCCATTCTCTAAACTCTGCTCTCTGAAACAGTCTTTCTGTACCACAGTCTCAAACCTCTGCTCTCTGTAACGGTCCTTCTGCACCCCAGTCTCAACATCTGCTTTCTGTATCAGTAATTCTGCACCCCAGTCACCAAACTTTGCTCTTTGCAACAGTTCTTCTGAACCCCAGTCTCCAACATCTGCACGCTGAAACTGTTCTTCTATAAACCATTCTCCAACCTCTGCTCTCTGTAACAGTCCTCCTTTATTGCAGTCTCCGAACTCTGCTTTCAGCAAAGGTCCTTCTGCACCCCAGTCTCCAACCTCTGTTTTCTGTATCAGTCCTTCTGAACACCAGTCTCCAACCTCTGCTCTCTGTAACAGTCCTTCTGAAACTCAGTCTCCAAATTCAGCTCTCTGAAACAGTCCTTCTGTACCCAAGTATCCAACACCTGCTCCCTGCAACAGTCCTTCTTCTTCCCATTCTCCAAACTCTGCTATCTGCAACAGTTCTTCTCCACTCCAGTCTCCAACCTCGGCTCTCTGTAACAATCCTTCTGCACCTATGTCTCCACCTCTGCTCTCTGCAATGGTCCTTCTGCACCTCAGTCTCCAAATTCTGCTCTCTTTAAGGGTACATATACACCCGAGTCTCCAACATATGCTTTATGTATCAGTTCTTCTGCACCCCAATCTCCAACCTGTGCTCTGTGTAACTGTCCCTCTGCACCTTATTCTCCAAACCCTGCTCTCTGCTACAGTCTTTCTAGACCCCAGTCTCAAACCTCTGCTCTCTGTAATTATCCTTCTGCACAAAAGTCTCCAATCTCTGCTCTCTGTAACAGTCCTTCTACACCCCAATCTTCACCTCTGCTCTGTGTAACAGTCCTTCTGCACCCCAGTCTCCAAACTCTGCTCTCATTAAGAGTCTTTCTGCACCATATTCTCCAACCTCTGCTCTCTGTAACAGTCTTTGTATACGGCAGTCTACAACCTCTGCTCTCTGTAACGGTCCTGCTGAACCACAATTTGAACCTCTGTTTCCTGTAACAGTCCTTCTGCACCTCAGTCACCAAACTCTGCTCTCTGTAACTGTCATTCTGCACCTCAGTCTCCAACCTCTGCTCTCGGTAACAGTCCTTTCGCACCTCAGTCTTAAACCTCTGCTCTCTGCAAGATCCTTCTGCACCCCTATCTCCAACCACTGCTCTCTGTAACAGTCGTCCTGCACCTCAGTCACCAACCTCTGCTCTCTGTAAGATCCTTATGCAACCCAGCCTCAAAACTCTGCTCTCTATAACAGTCCTTCTTCAACCCAGGCACAAAAGTCTGCTCTCTATAACAGTTCTTCTGCAACCCAGTCTCCAAACTCTGCTCTCTGTTGCAGGCATTCTGCACCCCACTCTCCAAACTCTGCTCTCTGAAACAGTCCTTCTGCTCGCCAGTCTCCAAACTCTGCTTTCTTTAATGGTCCTTCTGCACGCCAGGCTCCCACCTCAGCTTTCTGTATCATAATTCTTTATTCCAATCTCCAACGTCTTCTCTGTGTAACAGTAATTCTTCATCTCAGTCTCCAAACTCTACTCTCTGCAACCGTCCTTCTGAACCCCAGTCTCCAACCTCTGCTTTCTTCAATATTCCTTCTGCACCCCAGTCTTTAACCTATTCTCTCTGTAACAGTCCTTCTGCACCCCAGTCTCCCACCTCTGCTCTCTGTAACGATCCTTCTGTAGCCCATTCTCCACATCTGGTCTCTCAACGATTCTTCTGCAACTCTGTCTCCACCTTCTGCTGTCTTCAACGATCATTCTGCACCTCACTCTTCAAACTCTGCTCTCTGTAACAGTTATTTGCACCTCAGTCTCCAACCTCTGCTCTCTGCAACCGTCCTTCTGCACCCCAGTCTCCAACCTCTGCTCTCTGCAACGATCCTTCTGCGCCCCAGTCTCCAACGTCTCCTCTCCTAAACACTCCTTCTGCACCCCAGTCTCCAACCTCTGTTCTTTGTAAGGTCCTTCTGCACCCCAGTTTCCATACTCTGCTCTCTGTAACATTCCTTCACCAACCAAGTCACCAAACTCTGCTTTCTTCAACGGTCTTGCTGCAACCCCGTCTCCAACCTCTGTTCTCTGAAACAGTCCTTCTGATCCCCAATTTCCAATCTCTGATCTTTGTAACAGTCCTTCTTTAGCGCAGTCTCCAACTTCTTCACTCTGTAATGGTCCTTCTGCACCCTAGTCTCCAACTTCTGCGTTCTGTATCAGTCCTTCTGCACCACAGTCTCCAAACTCTGTTCTCTGTTACACTCCTTCTGCACCTCAGTCTCCAAACTCTGCTTTCTGTGAGATCATTCTGCAACCAAGTCTTCAAACTCTGCTCTCCGTAACAGTTCTTCTGCACACTAGTCCCCAAACTCTGCTCTCTTTGACAGTCCTTCTTCACCCCAGTCTCCAACCTCTGCTCTCTGCAACAGTCATTCTGAACCCCAGTCTCCAACATCTGCCCTCTGCAACAGTCCTTATGCACCTCAGTCTGAAAACTCTGCTCTCTGCAACGATCGTTGTGCACCCCAGTCTCCAAACTCTGCTTTCTGTAACAGTCCTTCTGCACCTCAGTCTCCAACTTCTGCTCTCTGTAACAGTTTTTCTGCTCCCCAGTCATTAACATCTACTCTCTGAAACAGTCCTTCTACACCCCTGTCCAAATGCAGAAAAAAGAGACCTGAACTATCTATCGCTCACCCTGCAAAAAATCAACTCAAAATGCATTAAAGACTCAGGCACTAGACCAGAAATTATGCAGTTTCTAGGAAAAAAAAAAGTCAATACTCCAACCTAAAGGCAGAGGTAATGACTTTAACTCAATAGGATGCCAAAGCTCAGGAGATAACACCAAAAGTTATCTAATAGGATGGCATCAAATTAAGAAGGTTCTTCACAGCAATGGAGACAATTAGAATATGAAGAGAGAACCTACGGAAAGGGAGAAAATCTTTATGAGGTGCTCTTCTAAAAGAGGATGAATATTCAGAATATTAATAAAGAAACTCAAAAAACTTAACATCTAACCCACAATTATTAAATAACCAAATTATCAAATAACCCAATTACCAAATGGGAAACTAAAAGAACTAAACAGACACGTCTTAGAATAAAATATGTGAGTGGCCAACAAATATATGAAAATATATGAAAATACTTGCAAGTCAAGACTACCCTAAGATTTCATCTCACTTCAGTGACAAAGGCAACCACCAAGAATACAAACAGAAATGAGTGTGAGAAGTAGAGAATCTGAGAGAAAAGAGAACTCTCACCCTGTTGGTAGGTATGTAAATCAGCACAATCACCATGGAAATCGGGATGGAGGCTCCTCAGGAGTAGCCATGGACCACCCTGCGAACCACCTCTACCTCTGCTTGTTATTTATCACAGCGGATCGAAGTCATCATACTATAATGACACATACATGCCCATGAACCAGCCGAGGTGACATCAGTGGACGAATGAATAAAGAACATCTGGTATATGCACACTGGAATTTTATTCAGCCATAAAAAAGAACAAAATTATGTCATGCTGGAAGATGGATGGATCTTCAGAACATTAAGGGAAATAAGCAACTCAGAAAGTTAAGGGCCATATGTTTTTCCTCTGTTAAAGCTAGAGGGGGAAAAGGAAAGAAAGTTGGGAAGGGAGTCTCATCATGAAAGTTGAAGGAAGATCAGTAGAGTCAAGGCACTAGGGGAGGAGGTGAGGAAAAGGGAAATATTGGAATGATATTAGCCAAAGTTCACGCTTATTTTGTGTGCATGTTCAAATATGTGTCAGCAAATCCCACCATTATGGACCACTACAATGCACCAATGAAGTGTGAAAAGAAGAGTTTCACATTACATGGGACAGGCACTATTCTAGAAGGGTGCCCATTTTTCCCCATCTATAGATACCACGATCATTTACCACTGTCAAACATCTCTACAGATTCAAATGTTCTGATCACTGCTCCACCACATGGCCTCTTCTACCTCAGGGTCCCCAATTCTCACTGAAATCAGGGAGCCCGTTTCAACAATGCCATCTGTTAATGTCTTCCCAGGCTGCCGAGGACAGCAGCTGCGGGTTTCACAAAGATCTGGTGCTGCCTTCTGAACGCATGTCCAGGAGGCCTTGACGAAGGCTAGTGCTCCAGGCCCTTCTCCAGATCCAGCTGTGAGGCCAGGGAAGGGGTCAAATAACACGCCATCCAACACCTTATTTATTTCTGATCACCATGCTCTCCATTGTTCCAGGATCATATTGGTCATTGAACTTAAGCAAACACTGAGTCCAGATTTCAGTCCATCAACCAAAGAGAGTCTAATAACCACTCCCTGTGGCTCAGGAAAATCCTTGGCCCTAACATTTCTGGTGATTACGTCCCTGTGACTGCATTCAAGATGATCCAGCAATATGTCCTGACTTCTTTGGTCTAGAAGACTCAAACAAATTCTCTTATATATTCTTAAGGCTCCTATTAACAAAATACAGTAAAATATTTACCTTTTATTTTGGTGTGACCCTTATACTCTCCTGGGCTATATTTTATACTCTTACCTGAGGCGTTCTAGGATCAGACCCCAATTAAGAGTCTGGTGACAATGTGGAATGATCGATGAGCATCTTAAAGACAATTGGGCTGGGGATGTGGCTCAAGCAGTAGTGCACTTGCCTGGCACGCGTACGGCCCGGGTTCGATTCTCAGCACCACATACCAACAAAGATGTTGTGTCCGCCGAGAACTAGAATATGAATATTAAAAACTCTCTCTCTCTCTCTCTCTCTCTCTCTCTCTCTCTCTCTTTCTCTCCCCCCTCTCCTCTCCTCTCCTCTCCTCTCCTCTCTCACTCTCTCTTAAAAAAAAAAAGAAAACTGCCCAGGTAGAGTCACCATAGAGTCTTCAATTTAGTGAAAGCTAGTCTCCTCGGGGGAGGAGGGGCTGCTTCTGACAGCAAAGAGGGTTAATGGATATTTCAGGGTTCAAGGCTCTGAGATTTGTCTAATTTCACTGGTATTTTGCCATTCTAATTAACAGGGTCTCAATCATTCCCCCATTAATGTCCTAATTGACATAAGAGAGACCTGGAGAAATTGTGGATTTATAATTTTCTTTGTACTTTTGCAATTTGGAGAATTGGATGTTTTATTCTGATATTAACCTATATCAGTTTCCAGAGAGATAATATTTCTCATGATCTGAACCTGACTTGAAGGAGGAATATAATGCTTGAACCTATCATTTTTTTTTCTGTAAGTCTCCCACTCCAGTCAGTAACAGCAGTCTGTAGTCATGTTGTAATGTTCATTCCCACCCTGAAGGTCGATGGTGTTATTCCAAAGCTCAGTTTTGCATAGATATTTGCTTTCAGGCCACGATAACTTAAAGTCTCTGTTGGGTCATTGCACAGCAGGAATTATCAGGTCTCCTTTTCCATGGGCTGTGACATCATCAACATATTCAATTCCCTCAGGTCAGACATCCAACCTACCTCCTCAGATCTGTTATCTAGAACCATCTCTGATGTAAACCACTATTGTGGTCAGTGCTACCGTGGTCAGGTAGAGATGAAGAACGACTCTTGATGTCTTAGAGTAGAGGAAGTTGACACAAAGAAAAGTTATGAAATGGTTGGGAGATCTGGAAGAAAAAAGGAAAATAGGGCAGGTGACACCACCCCATATATGGAAACCCTAACTTCCCTGGAAATAGACGCTCATTCCACGCTACTGTGACCCACATTCAGGAACAGCTGTCTAAAAGCCTGCACACACAGCTCCTGGCACCAAGGAGATTAGTTCCTGCCTCTACAGGGCTGGTTTGCTGCTGCTGCTATGGAATCCAAAACAACCCGCTTTTTTCCTTTTTTTTCTTCCTCTCTGCCTAGTGTTTGGCTGATCTTGACAGAATCTCTTAAAATGGAGGCCTGCAGTCAGGGGTGTGTGGGAAACGAGGCTCTCGTACTTTCTGTCCCTGTGGTGTGGGGAGAACACAGAAGAACAGAGATGGTGCTGAACACCCACACAAGGTGTCCGACACACTTGAACCTGAAAGTGGGAAAAGGGTGTTTTTGAAAAGAGGGGAGAGAAAAAGTCTCAGAGATTTTAAAAGCGGGAGTTGGAGTTAAAGCTCCAGATACAGACTCTCTAACCAGGTGCCTACAAGTCCCTGGGAGACATCTTTTTTCAGATGACTGTATACTCCAGTTTGAAGATTGGTCTAGACTTTGATCATGCAAAGGGATGCACACCCTCCAGCCAGCTTTCTCAGGGCACTCTGGACCTTGTTGCTTCTAAGGCCATGAATGACGGGGGTCAACAGGGAGCTCACCACACAGAAGAACAATGAGACCAGGGTGTCCATGCCCAGCCTTCTCTGGGCCTGTCATAGTGGAAGTTGGCTGTTCCATAGAAAACCACCAAGAAAGTGAGAGGGGACGCACAGGTGGAGAAGGCCTACCTCCTGCCCTGGGCAGAGGGAATCCCCAGGATGGCCGCCATGATGAGTGCATAAGAGCCTGCAGTAAAGGGGCAGCGGCTCAGGCCCATGGTGGCACTGACAACGTGGAGCCCAGAATCGTTGACAGAGGTGTCTTAGCAGGAGAGCTTCAGGAGCAATGGGCTGTAACAGAGAAAGTGGCTGAACTGGTGGGGTGCACACAGAGTGAGTGTGATGGCCAGCACCGTGTGTGTGACCAAATTCACCAGCCCACACAGCCAGGACTCAGTCACCAAGCCAACACAGACCCTCACACTCATGATGAATGGGTACTGAGGAGGACTGCAGGTGGTCACACAGCAGTCATACTGGCCACACAGCGAGTAAGAAGCCTTCTGTGCCAGCAGTTGTCACCAAGAAGAAGATCTGGGAAAGGCAGCCCTTATAAGAAATGGCCTTCTTTTCCCAGAATATGTTCACCAGCAGTACTGGGAGGGTGGTGGATGTGTACCAGACGTCCAAGAAGCTCAAATTGCTGAGGAAAAAGTACATTGGAGTGAGGAGAGCAGGGCTGACCCTGGTGGCCACTATTATGAGCATGTTCCCCAGGAGGAGTGGTCAGGTAAATTACCAGAAAGAGCAGAAAGTACCAGCCCTGTAGGTTGGAGTGGTTGAAAAATCCCAAGAAGATGAATTCAGTGACAAATGATTGATTGCTCATTTCTAATGGTATCATAGCTACAAAACAGAAAAAATGAGACCATGATGAGAATGGACTGAGAGCATCCCAAACAAGCTTGTTAATCTGCAGCAACATGGAAAATAATATTGTATACAGAGATGCCTGGACTCTGGAAAGAGACGTATAGGAGTGACTTTAGAGAGTGCATACTTTCTCACAGACTTTTGCATGGGTGCTCTTTTGTAAGAATAAATGGAGACTTGGTCAAAATGCACAACCAGCTATCAACCCTGTGCCTCATTGAATCTGCAGTATCTCCCTCCTAAAACTGTGCTTCACTGTGATGAATTTTTTTTTGTATGTCTGTTATTTCAAGTAATAAGTTTTCATTGTGGAAAAATGAAGAAAATATTGTTGTACTCTATTTAGTTGTTTGCCTTGTAATCTTAATTTCCTAACATGAAATTAAGTTAATATCTCCCTTTTTATTGAACATAGAAACCTTCCATTCCATTTACTATCATAAATATTGAAATAGAAGCTTTCATACATATGTATCTGTGATCATCTCTGATTATTTCTTAAAAGTAAAATTATAAGTCACCTGCTCTTAAATACATTGATCTATTTATTTCAGTAGAAACATTTATTTTTTTAAGTTTTATAAGATAGAAGAAATTTTGACAAATGATATATACTTAGGTATTTTTCTTCTTTTGTATTATAAGATTTACCTCACCAAACATTACATTTCCTAAAAAAAAAAGATTGATACAATTATTGATTTTCTATCATGTTACCCATGCTAATCCGTGATCCATTGTTTTGAACTAAAATTTCTGTTTCTTTTTCAATCTTAAATGAAAAATATTATAGTAAAACAGTAGGCTCTTGGTCCAGATATATGTGGATTAAAATCCACCTGTGGTTTACTAGAAGTCCAGCTCATCTCTATTCCTCAGTTTGTCCCTTGCTTAGGATATTAATGATGTCTATTTCACAACTGCTAAAAAAAGTTTTGAGATAATATAAGCTATGTGTTTGGCACATTACATTCACTCAATGCCTTTTATCAAGTTAGAAAATGTCTATCCATTTTTTACTAGTAGTTTTTTTCTTTTTTTTTTTTTTGGTGTATTTTTGCTAGGTTTTGAATTAAGAGCCTTATGCATACTAAGCATGCACTCTACCACTGGACTTTGCCCATAGTTTCATTTAGTTATACTTTTTATCATAAATAGATAGTGAATTTTCTTATTTTCTCTGCATCTATTGAAATGATATATATTTTTTCTAATTTAGTCTGTTACTATGGAAATTCGGTTGATTGAATTTTTGAATATTGAACCAGCCTTGCATTCTGGGATTGATCTCAATTGACTGTAATGTTATCCTTATTATATATGGCTGACTTCAGTTTGTTAATATTGTTCCCTGCTTGCTTTTGTGTATTCTGTCTTCGCTGTTCTCCAGAGATAATCTATTTCTTGAAGAATTCTCAGCTGTATTCTACTGTTATTTTCAGTCAATGCATGTTAGTGGACTAGTGGGAAACAGAGAAGGGATTTCTGATGTTTCCAGGAAGCTCTGCCTTAGGTACTCTAAACTCATTCACAGGGATATGGCCTTCACAGTGACCCACTTTCTAGCAATATGGCTGAGCCTAGTTCTTATTCCTCCCGACGTTAGACATTTCGGCCTGTTCCTTTCCATAGTGGCAAAGGTTTTCCTTTGAGTGTCCTAATGTAACAGTTTCTGTTACTCTTGCCCCTGAATATTACAGCTTTTTTTCTATGCAAAAAATCAGAAAATGGGTCTGGGAAGAGTTTTGGCTGCTGTTGCTGCTCTTTGTCCCTCCCACCTATCAAAGAAATGATACCGTTAAAGACACTTACTCAGGATACTTCCCTATCTTCCTGGGAGCATTTGGTGGAATCCATGGAGAATAAGAAAAAATACAAACATCTTATGTCTATAGCCCTCAGGGTCTTTATGCTCTTAAACCAGTCTATACTTAGTCTTTAGCAATTCATTAACTATAATTTATTTGAGTTTTTTTATAAATAAACTCCTATGTATCTAGTGGGTTCTCCCATAGTTGAAGTCTATACACTTACTTTTCAAAAATATTTACTAATTTCTAATTTAGTTAAATATGTAGTTTTTCTATTCAAAACAATCTCATTCCTAGCATATTTTCAAGGAAATTAATGCACAGTTCACAAAAATTCTTGTGTAAAAATTCATAATAACTCAAACAAATATTATGCCTTCAGCAGAAGGACAGAAGACAAATCACAGTTTATCATGCAGTGGAATAATTCAGTTACTTTAGAAAAACAAATACTGGAACATTAATAACATTGACAAATCTAAAAAAAATTTTCTGGGTGAAAGAAGCCAGATACAAAATATATACTGTATGTTTCCTTTAAATAAAGTTCAAAAATTAGCAAAACAGATGTAATGGTCAAGTAATAATGGTGGTCTTCTTTTTTGTTTGGAGCTCAGGGGTGATATCAGATGAAGCATGAAGGAATTTTCTAAAGTGATAGAAATGTTTTATATCCTTATTTTTGGTAGTTCATATATATGTAAAATATTATAAACGTGTACACTTTAGATCTGTGTATTCTTTGAGTACAAATTATAGTTCAATTTTTAAAAATAGCCTTATTTTAAAAATAAGTAATTAATGGGGAAGAGTGGTACCTGTCTGTATTCCCAGGTACTTGAAAGACTAAGGCAGTAGGATCATAAATTTGAAACTCTGCAAGGCCCCCGCCCCAAATAATTGAAAGGGCTGGGGATATACCTTCATGGTAGACTGCCACTAGGTTCAATCCCCAGTACTGCAGTAAGTAAGTAAGTAAGTAAGTAAGTAAATTGATAAATAGAAATGAAAGCATTTTTTCAAGATGATTTTTAACTCAGGATTGGTTGGAACCACATCTAAATTTTTTTTTTTAGGTCTCTAAGAGGTTAAGTATTTTCTCCCATTTTTTGCATTTCTCTACTTCTTTTTTACCACAGTGATAGTCCAGGACATATCACATTTTACAAGTGACATCAGTTGTTTCCTGATCACGATCTGTTTGAAGCAGTGAATGTGATTGGTGGGTGCATTCGGTCTGTATCACAGATACAAAGGCTTGCTCACCATGATGGATGGGTGTGTGCATGTGTGTGTGCGTGTGTGTGTGTGTGTGTGTGTGTGTGTGTTATTGGTTGTGCGATTTGTCTTTACTGAGAACACTGTCTTATAGTTAGTGGGATGGCAAGTTGGCATCGCAGGCAACATTGATGGCAGAAATCTCAAAGAATATAGCAGGAATCTGCCATCTAAGACTCAGCAAGCTCAGAACACTTGGTTATCCTAATTGCTATAAATGGAAAGACGCTCACCATTGAGCTTCTCTGAGAGCTGCATCACACTGGGGCGGGAGGAGGGAGCCCATTTCCATAGAGATGTACTCTGTTTCTATGGAGACTCCAGCTAGGCTTCAAGGGGCTGGTGGGATAGTACCAGTTTATGCTGCCAAGCCCTGGGCCATTCTGAGGAGCCTGCTACTTCAGGGGAGGTGGCAGGGTAGCAGCCTATGAAGCCGGGACTTCGCTCTGTGAAGTTGTGTCAGGCCTGATTTTTAAGCAAGGTACTTGGCAATAGAAACCTCAGAAAACGTCCCACCCCCCACCATGCCATGGGCCACCAGAGAGCCCAGGTGTGTCTCTGAAAGCCAGGCTTGGGGATGAGCATGCACATCAATGATTGCAGAGTATCAACAATAGGGAACCATAAATCTCTTTCAGGTGAGTGCAGACTGAAAACAGGGACATCTGGAGGGAGATAGACTGGGTTTTAGAAAATCATCAGATCTCTAGGTCTAGAACACGCAGATAGACCAACTTATGGAATTGTGCGTGTGAGTCCAAGGAGCAGGGGTCGATAACTGTGAAACCTTGTTCCTCAGGTTTTAGACACACATGTTTAGTTCAAAAGAGTGATCTGAGTGCTAGAATAAGATCAAAATGAAGTAGTCTGTATCTGAAGGCGTGCTGTGTTGAAGGTGGGAGAAAATCTCTGAAGCCCTCATTGAGGAGGATATGGAGAACTGTAAAGATCTAGTTGAAGAGGACACGGTAAAGACAACTAATCAGTTTGGGCAGGCTGGGTAGCTGGTGGGATCACTCAGGAAAACAGGAATATGTGAGGAATAGCAGATGTAGAGAAGACTTTAGTTGATTTGATTTGAGTAATGTTGAATGTGACTTATCTGTGGGATAATCACGTGGAAATGCCCTTCACAGACAGCTTAGAACTGCAGGTGTGGATTTGGGAGTCATTGTCTTGAAGGCAACTGTTACAGAAAAGGGTGAATATGAAATCCCCCAGGAGAATAGAGAAAGTAGAGAAGGAAATAGAGAAAGTACGGATTCTTGTGATACTTGGTGTTCACGAAAATTGTAGTAAAAGTTTATCCAGAAATGACTAAAAACACCACACTATCTAGTTCAGTTGTAGGTATCGCTTTCTCTAAGTAATTTTCCTAAACAAGAGGTTACCTTATTAGCATTGATTTACAATAAATCAACTTTGAAATGGAGCTGGAAGCTACATGTACTTGACATTTCTTACGTTCTCTGTTTTCTCTATTAACTACCTGGATGAACTTCAAGTCATTTAGAAATCAGTGACATGTACTTTTTTTAACTCCCCATATCAAAAATATCAATATGACAATCTCTTTTATAGGTAGATATCTAGATGTTTTCAGAAAAAGAAATAAAATTCTACATAGAAGGCAGTTCCAGCAGATTTTACTATGGGAAATTGGTACATGGTCTGTGGATGTGTAAAAGTGAAAACTAAACGTAAATGTTCACGGATTTAAAAATACAATCTCTGAAGTTGTGCATACTTCTATTGTAAAGGTCTTAAATATAAAGGTCAGTTCAGGAGGGACAATTTCATGGGGCATTAAAAAAATCTCCCAATGTATGTTTATGTAATTTTATCTACATATAAGTTTTTCCTTGGTTTTACTGGCTAATTTCTTGTAGGTCACGGGTGTGAGGTAGGGTGAAGGATGATACCCAAACAATTTTCCTTATCTTCTATGCTCTTTATTAATGTAGGGCATTAGATTGAATCATCATCATGGTCACCATTAGAATCCATTATTAACAATTATAACTCATGAATGACACTTTGTGATACAATATGTACTTTCTTCTTAGAATTTATATAATGCAGCATAGGAATTAGATCAACTTAATAGTAAACCCTCTGCTCTGCAATAATAATAACCATAATCATCATAATCATCTAAGGAATATTTCATAGAAAAACAATTTGAGTGTGAGTCTTCTTAGATTGCTTCAATACATATAAATGACTGACTTTAAAAACCTTGTTTAATGTAGTTTAAAAGTGGCATGTTTTCTGTAAAAATTAGATTGAATTTCAGATAATCCATTCTATCAAAACTCAGTGAATTTCTTTGAATAGATCAATTTTTACATACCTGAATCCAATCAGGATTTTTCAAATTGAGTAACGAATAGAGACACACATTAGATAAAAATTCCTAACACTTATTAAATGCCTATAAGACTTTTACATGCATTAACTTATTTTGTTTACACAACAACATATAAGATAACCTATTATCCCAATTTTACAGAAAAAAGAATTGAAATTAATGCACAATATATTAATGCAAGTAGGGAAACATCAATGAATCCCTTTAATTTGAATAATGTACATTAATTTGTACATATAATATGTATTAACAATTATGATTTAAGAAACCAAAAAAATTGACTCAGAAAATTTATCATGTAATAACTCTTATTTGTAGTGATACTTTGTTACCTGATGATAATACCATATATTAGTAAACTGTCTTTTTATCTTCAATGCCCAGACATTCTTGTCTTTGGTTCTAATAATTCATTGCACATGATTAATAGGCCAACACAGCTTTCATTAAAATTCCAAATCTCAGGGCCTTAAAAAGCTTAAAGTATTTAAATTTCAAGAGAAAGTCGGGGCTTCAGTTAAGCATAACTAATTTTAAAATCTAAATGTAAACAAAATAAAATAAATAAGTCTAGAGTCTTATAATAAGAACTTTTTTTTTCCTTTGGCAATAAATGAAATGTTTTGCTGACTAACTTTAGGGATTCATTTCCTCAAACGAAAAAAAAAAAAAATGGGCATGTCCAAAGGAGGAAGAATGGTGTGATCATGAAAACCCTTATGCACATCAGGGAAACAATGATTCCTATTTGATCTCAATAGCACAAGCAATGATTAAAATTTTTAAATCCAATTTTTATGTTTCCCAATAAATTGCTTAAAACACACACACACACACACACACACACACACACACACACACACAGTACAAGGTCAATTTATTCAGAAATATATCTGAATGATTTCAGGTGCTTGTGGCAATGTGAATTTATTACTGTGAAATCTATGTGCTATCTGGCCTGGCCCAGAGTTGTCCTCATATCCTTTCATGTGGTGTTGGTGCTTGGAGCCGAGGGAAAGATCAGAGGTCATTGTGCAGAACAGTTGGCCTCAGTCAGTGAGTTCCAAGTGTTCCCAGTGATGCTGGTCCAAGGACACACTTTGGAGGCAGCTGGGCTGTTTCACCTAACATGCAGGGATGCCCTTACCCCTAACTGGTAGGTTTAAAATCTTAACAAATTCACCAGGAAAAAGCCTCCCTCCTGTCTTGGAAATTCAGCACTCAATTCAGCATTTAACATCTATTTCAGTTCTGTTTTTTTGGGGCCGTGGTGTAGAGGGGCAGTTACCGGAGATTGAACTCAGGGGCTTGACCACTGAGCCACATCCCCAGCCCTATTTTATATTTTATTTAGAGACAGGGTCTCACTGAGTTTCTTGATTCCTTGTTTTTGCTGAGGCTGTCTTTGAACTCACTATCCTCCTGCCTCAGCCTCCTGAGCTGCTGGGTTACAGGCATGCACCACTGTGCCAGCTCTTTCAGTTCTTTTTATTTCACCTGTGCTTCTTCTAGCATAAAGGAGAAAGGGAAGACGAATTATTACCTCTTATGATATTTCAGAGCCTTCAAGTTATAAAATACTTCAAAATAAAAAATTCTCTTTTCCATTTAGGATTTTAAAATTTCTTTTCTTGGTAGTGGTTAGTTTCAATTCAAACCAATTTTGTTCCTATACAGGGTCTAATTTAGTCCTAAGCCAGATCTACTAAGAAACCCAAAGAGGATAAGATCTGATCCCTGTCCTGCTGCACCCCTCCCCTGACTCAGGCAATGGCAAGGCCCTACTGAGGTGGATGGCACAAGGCGTCCATCCTCTGGAGGAGTGCAGTATGTTTTTGGGAATGGGCTGATTTGTTTTTGTATTCCTTTAATAAGTATAGTTTTGATTTCTCATATGACCATTAAGTGTAAAGAAAAAATCATGACTTTCCCAATTAATGCAACTACTTCTAAAGCATAGATCTGTTTGCTCTAAATGCAGTGATTTAGCTATGGAGTGTAAATTGTTAATGTCTAAAGAAGAACTCCCTGTATTCCTTTCAAAGAAGTTTTTGAGAAATTAAATTAAAATCTAGAGAAGGAAAATCAATGTTAAGTAGATAGATTAGTGCTTAGTACTCGGCAACTTGTTCTTGTTCCTGTGCACAATGGTTTGTACTCTTACTTTTGTTTGATTACAAGTAATAACAAATCAACTACTTGCCATAATCATGGCACCAGTTCCAGTCAGTAAGTCAAGAAAGAATAGTCAAGGTATAGGCCTCACCATCCGTTCGTCTTCTGAGACCCACTGTTGGAGCTTGTCTCCAACACTGTCCTTCAACCAACTTACAATCTAATGGGAAGATGAACTCAATATGTGCAGGAAACTTGGTAACAATTCTATGTAATCTACAAATTATCACTATTTTCCCTTAGTGTTTGCTTGGGCAGCTCTGGGAATGGAGCACTTAATACTTGTCAAAGCCTCTCATTCCATCTTGAATATGCGCTCCTCCAGGTCCTAGTTGGGCCTCTCAATTGTGTTCTAAACACTAGGGCAACACCTTGTGTAAATGTGCACTCAGTAAAGGTTTGAAAAATGAAGAAGGTCTGTCAAGTATATCCATGGAGCAGAGTTTTTAAAAGATTCTTTAAAGACGGTACTGTGTGGGACCTAAAGGATCTAACAGAGACTTTTTTTTTTTATTGTTGGTCGTTCAAAACATTACACAGTTCTTAATACATCATCTTTCACAGTTTGATTCAAGTGGGTTATGAACTCCCAACTTTACCCCGTATACAAATTTGTGTATCACATCAGTTACCCTTCCATTGATTGACACATTGCTTTTCTAGTGTCTGATGTATTCTGCTGTCAGTCCTATTCTCTACTATCCCCCCTCGCCTCCCCTCCCCTCCCCGTTTCTCTCTCTACCCCTTCTACTAACAGAGACTTGAGAGAGGCGAGAGTACATTTCTGTTCAGTGGTTCTGGTGCAGATATCTTGCTGAGAAAAATAAAGCCTCTGTGGTTATAAGTGAGGCAGCATAGCCCAGCGGCTTCTGAGGAACTCAGTGTCTCCTGTCTCTTTAACATATCCCTTATGGAGACCATCGGCTCAGTTCCCCAGAACAATTAGCTCTGCATCTTTTTTTCCCAATCAGTCATCTCAAAGTTAGGTGACCTAGAATGAAGTCACTTATGAGTGACCCCAAAATATAATATTTCTAAAGGAGGGGGGTTGTGCATGAAGTAGATTACTCACAAGCTTCAGGGATTCATTACAGTTAATAAATTGCTTGCAACTCCCCTCCCCAAGCATCCATGTGTTGTAAGATAAAGATGAAAACCCCTAGTGAGTGAATGAATGCGTTTCTAAACATAACTTCTTCTACAATAATGATTTTTATTTAAACAGATATTTTGGTAGGTCTATTGTTATGCTATATTGTATCATAATGGGAATGTGTCCCTATACTTTCTCCCTAAAAATTATTCTTTTTTGTCCTGCTCATCAAAAGCAGAGGATTAACACTTAGCATTATCTATTGTTTACCATAAGTAATTTTCCACACACATCATCTCACTTAAGGAATTTAGGCATCCCAGGGTTTCTGGTTATGTTTTGGGTTTTCTTCCAGTACTGGAGGCATCATGCTAAATCCCTCAGGTTTTGTGATAACCTCTGAAGTTATTTCTACTCTGGCAATACAAGTAGTATTGTGGAAACTTAGACACACATAGAAAAGGTGCTACGATAGGTCATTACATAAATGCCATCAAAATGTTAATGAAAATATGTACAATATTCTGTAATATGATTATAAGGTGTAGTTATACCCTGATTCTGGGATAGTGTTTTTGAAAATTGTGATGGTAAATAAACTACTTACCAGCAACTCTCACAGAGGGGCATAGATTTCTGGTTTTGGTGTGGCCCTTGCTGCTCTCCATACTAGCACCTGGGCTGCAAAGAAAGCTCTTGGCAAAACTGGCTGTTGGTCTCCATTCACCACAAAACAGACCTGTTATTCTGAAAGTTGCCTGTCTCATATCTGTGGCCTCATGAAGGAGTCAAAATCCTCTGATCTCTCACAATTCATTTTCCTGTGATGGACATTTATAGAGGTCTGGGGCTGACCTTTTGGGAATATGCATCGAGCCTTTCCTCTGCAGCTGCTCTGGGACTCCTCAGTGTGCAAACACAACTCAAGGGCAATGGCTTGAGTTCAACTGCAACAATGGAGAGCAGTTAATTCGCTGTTGAATTCATTAATGTCTTGGCAATCATCTGTTATCAGAATGCAGCGAGAAGATAAGCGTCCTCTCTCTTCTGGGATGTGGGTGAGCGAAGTTCAGAGTGAGATTTCTGCTAAGAAGTCGTGGGTGGCTGAAACCTCAAGATTGCCTTCCCTTCCCGCTCGGGAGAGAAGGGCTCAAGGTGGGTGTACACTTATTGGGATGGATTTCTCACGGCATATGAAGTTTTTTCTTCATGTTACATACTTTACCAGATGGACAGATATCAGAAGCCACAATATTCAAAGCATCCCCACTATCTTCAGCTGATTCACTCCTGCTAAAGGCTTATCCCTTACCAAACCCTGTATGACTTCGTGACCCTTAATTTTATGATCCTGCTGATGCTCATGACCTGGTGAAAAAAATTGAGAAGGAGCCTTTCTGGGGAGAGGAAACGAGAAAAGGAGGTTGGGCCTTGAGTCTGGGTACCTGGGGGATCTCCCCAAGGAGATTCCAGGAGGCAGCGGGACAGGTTCCTAGGAGATAAGCCTGGGAGTCATGGCTTAGAGTGACTGTGGAAGTCACAGGTGCTCATAAAGCCAAAAGAGAGCAGGGTGAGGAGAGAGGGCCTGATGGACAGTGCGGAAAAGAAGGTGTCCAGAAGGAGGCTCACCAGCTATCAGCAATCATTCTGCACCACAGTGTCAAAGCTCTGCTCTCTGTACAAAACCTTCTGCACCCCAGTCTAAAACCTCTGCTCCCTATAACAGTCCTTCTGCATACCAGTCTACAACCTCTGCTCTCTGCAACAATGCTTCTCCATCCCAGTCTCCAAGTTCTGCTCTCTGGAACACTCTTTCTGCACCCCAGTCTCGAACATCTGCTGTCTGTAAAAGTCCTTCTGCACCTCAGTCTGAAAACTCTGCCCTCTGCAACAATCATTCTGCACCCCAGTCTCCAACCTCTGCTCTCTGTAACAGTCCTTCTAAACCTCAGTCTCCAAACTCTGAGCTCTATAATATCCTTCTGCACATCAGTCTCCAAACTGTGATATCTGTAACAGGCCTTATGCACCCCAGTCTCCAACCTCTGCTCCCTGCAAGAAAACTTCTGCGCCTTCTTCTCCAAGTTCTGCTCTCTAAAAGAGTCCTTATGCACCCCACTCTAGAACATCTGCTCTCTGCAACAGTCCTTCTGCACCTAAGTCTGAAAACTCTGCTCTCTGCAACAATCATTCTGCAACCCAGTCTCCAACCTCTGCTCTCTGTAACAGTCCTTCTGCACCTCAGTCTCCAAACTCTGAGCTCTATAATATCCTTCTGCACACCAGTCTCCAAACTGTGATATCAGGACTTCTGAACCCCAGTCACCAACCTCTGCTCCCTGAAAGAATCCTTCTGCACCCCAGTCTCCATGTTCTGCTCTCTGAAAGAGTCCTTCTGCACCCCTCTCTAGAACATCTGCTCTCTGCAAAAGTCCTTCTGCACCTAAGTCTGAAAACTATGCTCTCTGCAACAATCATTCTGCAACCAAGTCTACAAACTCTGCTCTCTGTAACAGTTCTTCTGCACCTCAGTCTCCAAACTCTGTTATCTATAATATCCTTCTGCACACCAGTCTACAAACTGTGCTATCTGTGACAGTCCTTCTGAACCCCAGTCTCCAACCTCTTCTCTCTGTAACAGGCCTTCAGCACCCCAGGCTCCAACCTCTGCTCTCTGTAACAGGCCTTCTTCATTCCAGTCTACAACCTCTTCTCTCTGAAATGATCATTTTGCACCTCAGTCTCAAAACTCTGCTCTCTGCAACAGTCCTTCTGCACCTCAGTCTCCAAACACTGCTCCCTGTAACAGTCCTTCTGCACACCAGTATCCAAACTATGCTCTCTGTAACAAACATTCTGAACCTAAGTCTCAAAACTCTGCTATCTGCCACGGTTCTTCTGAACCCCAGTCTCCAACCTCTGTTCTCTGCAAAAGTCCTTCTGCACCCCAGTCTCCAACCTCTGCTCTCTGTAACAGTCCTTCTGTACCTCAGTCTCCAAACTCTGCTCTTTAACAGTTCTTGTGAACCAGAATATCCAAACTCTGCTCTCTATAACACTGCTTATGCAACCCAGTCACCATCCTCTGCTCTCTGTAAGAATCCTTCTGTACCCCAGTCTCCAACCTCTGCTCTCTGTAA
Organism: Ictidomys tridecemlineatus; assembly: GCF_052094955.1. Lineage (NCBI taxonomy): Eukaryota > Metazoa > Chordata > Mammalia > Rodentia > Sciuridae > Ictidomys > Ictidomys tridecemlineatus. The sequence goes on from NW_027526112.1 coordinate 135,162, forward strand.
CAGTCCTTCTATACCTCAGTCTCCAAACTCTACTCTCTGTAACGGTCCTTCTGCACCCAAGTCTCCAAACTCTGCTTTGTATATAAGTCGTTCTGCAACCCATAATCTAACCTCTGCTCTCTGTAACAGTCATTCGGCACCTCAGTCTCCAAACTCTGCTCTCTGTAACAGTCCTTCTGCACCCCAGTCTCAAATCTATGCTCTGTGCAACATTTCTTCTGCACCCCAGTATCCAACCTATGCTCTATGAAACTGTCATTCTGCACCACAGTATCCAAACTCTATTCTCTGTAAGATCCTTCTGCACCTCAGTCTCCAACCTCTGCTCTCTGAAACGATACTTCTGCACCCCAGTCTTCGAACTCTGCTCTCTGTAACACTCCTTCTGCACCTCAGTCTCTAACCTCTGCTCTCTCTAAAATCTTTCTGCAACTTCAATTTCCAACCTCTGGTCTCTGTAACAGTCCTTCTGCACCTCAGTATCTAACCTCTTCTCTCTGTAATGATCCTTCTGCACCTCAGTCTCTAACCAGTGCTCTCTTTAACACGCCTTCTGCACTGCAGTCTCAAACCTCTGCTCTTTGTAACAGTTCTTCTGCACCACAGTTTCCAAGCTCTACTCTCTTTTACAGTCCTGCTGCACCCGAATCAAAACTCTGCACTCTGTAACAATCCTTATGAACCTCAGTCTCAAAACTCTGCTCTCTTTAAAAGTTCTTCTGAACCAGAATATCCAAACTCTGCTCTCTTTAACACTCCTTATGCAACCCAGTCTCCATCCTCTGCTCTCTGTAAGAATCCTTCAGCACCCCTGTCTCCAACCTCTGCTCTCTGTAACAGTCCTTCTATACCTCAGTCTCCAAACTCTACTCTCTGTAACAGTCCTTCCGCACCCCAGTCTCAAAACTCTGCTTTGTGTATAAGTCATTCTGCAACCCAGAATCCAAACTCTGCTCTCTGTAACAGTCATTCTGTAACTCAGTCTCCAACCTCTGCTCTCTGTAACAGTCCTTCTGCACACCAGTCTCAAATCTATGCTCTCTGCAACATTTCTTCTTCACCCCAGTATCTAACCTATGCTCTCTGTGAGTAGCATTCTGCACCACAGTATCCAAACTCTGCTCTCTGTAAGATCCTTCTGTACCTCAGTCTCCAACCTCTGCTCTCTGTAACAGTCCTTCTATACCTCAGTCTCAAAACTCTACTCTCTGTAACAGTCCTTCTGCATCCCAGTATCCAACATCTGCTCTCTGCAATGATCCTTCTTCTCCAAGGCTCCAACCTCTGCTCTATGTAACAGTCCTTCTGTATCGCAGTCTCCAACCTCTTCTCTCTGTAACGGTCCTTCTGCACCCCAATTGCCAACCCCTTCTTTCTATAATAGTGCTTCTGCACCTCAGTCTGAATCCTCTGCTCTCTGCAACGATCCTTTTGTACCCCAGTCTCCGAAATGTGCTATCTGTAACAGTCTTTCTTCACCCCAGTCTCCAAACTCTGCTCTCTGTAAAACGCCGTCTGCACTCCAGTTTCCAAACTCTGCTCTCTGTAACAGGCCTTCTGCACTTCAGTCTCTAACCTCTTCTTTCTGCAACAATCTTTCTGCACCTCAGATTCCAACCTCTACTCTCTGCAACAGTTATTCTGCACCCCAGTCTCTAATCTCTGCTCTCTGTATGATTCTTCTGCACCTCAGTCTCCAACCTCTGCTCTCTGTAACAGTCTATATGCACCATAGTATCCAAACTTTGCTCTCTCTAACAATCTTAGGCACCTAAATTTTCAACTTCAGCTCTCTGCATCGGTCCTTCTGCACCTCAGTCTACAACCTCTGCTCTCTGTAACAGTCCTTCTGCAACCTAGTCTCCAACCTCTACTCTCTGCACCATTTCTTGTGCACCCCAGTCTCCAACCTGTGCTCTCTGTAACTGTCCTTCTGCACCCCAGTCTCCAACATCTGCTCTCTGTAAGTATCGTTCTCCACCATAGTCTCCAACCTCTGCTCTCCTCAACAATCATTCTGCACCTCAGTCTCCAACCTCTGCTCTCTGCAACGATCATTCTGCACCCCAGTCTTCAACCACTGGTCTCTGTAACAGTACTTATGTGGCTCAGTCTCAAACCTATGATCTCTGTAAGATACTTCTGCACACCAGTCTACAACATCTGCTCTCTGCAATGATCCTTTAGAACCCCAGTCTCCAACCTCTGCTCCCTGTAACAGTCCTTCTGTACAGCAGTCTCCAAATTCTGCTCTCTGTAACGGTCCATCTACACCGCAGTCTCCAACCTCTACTTTCTGTATTAGTCTTTCTGCACCCCAGTCTCCGAACTCTGCTCTTTGTAACAGTTCTTCTGCACCACAGTCTCCAAACTCTGCACTCTGCAACAGTCCTCTGCACCCCAGTCATCACCCTCTGCTCTCGGTAACAGTTCTTCTGCACCCCAATCTCCAAACTCTTCTCTCTGTAACACTCCTTCTGCACTCCAGTCTCTAACCTCTGATTTCTGTAACAATTCGTCTGGACATCAGTCTCCAACTTCTGGTCTCTACAACGTTTTTTCTGTTCCTCAATCTCCAAACTTTGCTCTTTGTAAGATCCTTCTGCAACCAATTCTCCAAATTCTGCTCTCTTTAACAGTCCTTCTGCACCCCGATCTCCAAACTCTGCTCTCTTTAATAGGCCTTCTGCACCCAAGTCTCCAACCTCTGCTCTCTGCAACGATCCTTCTGCAACCCAGGATCCAACATCTGCTCTCTACAACAGTACTTCTGCACCTCAGTCTGAAAACGCTGCTCTCTGCAACAATCCTTCAGCACCCAAGTCTTAAACCTCTGCTCTTGTAACACTTCTTCTGCACTTCTGTCTCAAAAATGCTCTCTGTAAGATCCTTCTGCAACCCAGTCTCGAAACTGTGCTATTTGTAACAGTCCTTCTGCGCCCCAGTCTCCAACCTCTGGTCTCTGCAACAGTCCTTCTTCACCCCAGTCTCCAACCTCTACTCTCTGTAAGATCCTTTTGCACCACAGTCTCCAATCTCTTCTCTCCGTATCAGTCCTTCTGCACCCCAGTCTCCAAATTCTGCTCTCTGCAATATTTCTTCTGCACCCCAGTCTCCAACCTGTGCTCTCTGTAACAGTCCTTCTGCACCCCAGATTCCAACATCTGCTCTGTGCAGTGATCCTCTTTCTACCCAGTCTCCAAACTTTGTTCTCTGTAAAAGTCCTTTTGTTTCACAGTCTCCACCCTCTTCTCTTTGTAACGGTCCATCTGCTCCCCAATTGCCAACCTCTGCTTTCTGTAACAGTCCTTCTGAACCCCAGTCTCCAAACTCTTCTCTCTGCAACGATCTTTCTGCACCTACGTCGCCTAACTCTGCTCTCTCTAAAAGTCCTTCTGCACCTCAGTCTCCATTCTTTGCTCTCTGTAATGCTATTTCTGCACCCCAATACTCAATCTCTGCTCTCTGTAACAGTCCTTCTGCATCCCAGTCTCCAAACTCTTCTCTCTGTAACAGTCCTTCTGTACCGAAGTCTCCAACCTCTACTCTCTATAACAGCCCTTCTGCACCCTAGTTGCCAACCACTGCTTTCTGAAACAGTTCTTCTGCACCTCAGACTCCAACCTCTGCTCTCTGTAACAGAACTTCTAAGCCTCAGTCTGAAATCTCTGCTGTCTGCAACATTCCTTCTAAACCCCAGTCTCCAAACTGTGCTATCTGTAACAATTTTTATGCACCCCAGTCTCCAACATCTGCTCTTCGTAACAGGTCTTCTGCAACTCAGTCTCCAAATTCTGCTCTTTGTAACAGGAACTCTACACCCCAGTCTCTAACCTCTTCTCCCTGCAACAATCCTTCTGCACCCCAGTCTCCAAACTCTGCTCTCTGTAAGATTCTTCTGCACCCCCTTATCCAAACTTTACTCCCTGTAACAGTCATTCTGCACCTCAGTCTCCAAACTCATTCTTCTGCAATGGCCCTTCTGCACCCTCGTATCCAACCTCTGTTCTCTGTAGCAGTCCTTCTGCACCCCAGTCTTTAAACACTGCTCTGTGAAAAATTTTTTTACACACCAGTCTCCTACATCTGCTCTCTGCAACAATCCTTCTGCATCCCAGTCTCCAATGCCTGCTCTCTGCAACAGTCCTTCTACACCCCAGTCTTAAACCTCTGCTCTCTGCTACAGTCCTTCTGCACCCTGTCTCCAACCTCTGCTCTCTGCAACATCTCTTCTGCATCCCAGTCTTTAAACTGTGCTCTCTGTAACTATCCTACTACACCCCCGGTCTCTAAACTCTGCTCTCTGAAGCGATCCTTCTGCACCTCAGTCTCCAACCTCTGCTCTCTGCAACGATCCTTCTGCACTCCAGTCTCCAACATCTGTTTTCTGCAACAGTCCTTCTGACCCCAGTCTCCAACATCTGCTCTCTGAAAGGATCCTTCCTCTACCCAGTCTCCAAACTTTGCTTTCTGTAAAAGACGTTTTGTATCGCAGTCTCCAACCTCTTCTTTTCGTAACGGTCCATCTGCTCCCAAATTGCAAACCTCTGCTTTCTGTAACAGTCCTTCTGCACCCCAGTCTCAAACGCCTTCTCTCTACAACGATCCTTCTGCACTTCACTCACCAACCTCTGCTCTCTGTAAAAGTCCTCTGCACCTCAGTCTCCATCCTTTGCTCTCTGTAATGGTCCTTCTGCACCCCAGTCTTCAATCTCTGCTCTCTGTAACAATCCTTCAGCACCTCTGTCTCCAACGTCTGCTCTCTATAACAGTCCTTCTGTACCGCAGTCTCCAACCTCTTCTCTCTAAAACGATACTTCCCCACTCCAATTGCCACCCTCTGGTTTCTGAAACAGTCCTAATGCACCTGAGACTCCAATCTCTGCTCTCTGTAACAGTCCTTCTAAGCCTCAGTCTGAAAACTCTGCTCTCTAAAACAATCCTTCTAAACCCCAGTCTCCAAACTTTGCTATCTGTAACAATCCTTCTGCACCCCAGTCTCAAAAATCTGCTCCCTGTAACAAGTTTTCTGCAACTCAGTCTTCAAAGTCTGCTCTCTTTAACAGGCCTTCTGCACCCCAGTATCCAACCTCTTCTCTCTGCAATGATTCTTCTGCACCTCAGTCTCCAACCTCTGCTCTCTGCAACAGTCCTTCTGCACCCCAGTCTCCACCCTCTGCTCTCTGTAAGATCCTTCTGCACCCCGTTTTCCAAACTTTGCTCTCTGTAACAGTCAATCTGCACCTCAGTCTCCAAACTCATCTCTCTTCAACGGCCCTTCTGCACCCCAGTATCCAACCTCTCTTTTCTGGAGCAGTCCTTCTGCACACCAGGCTACAAACTCTGCTATCTGTAACAGTCCTTCTGCACCCCAGTCTCCAAACTTTTCATTCTGCACCTATCTTTCTACACCTCAGTCTCCAACCTCTGCTCCCTGTAAAAGTCCTTCTGCACCTCAGTCTCCATCCTTTGCTCTCTGTAATTGTCCTTCTGCACACCAGTCTCTAGTCTCTGCTCTCTGTAACAATCCTTCTGTACCTCTGTCTCCAACGTCTGCTCTCTCTAACAGTCCTACTGCACCCCAGTCTCCCACATCTGCTCTCTGCAATGGTCTTTCTGCACCCCAGTCTGCAAACTCTTCTCTCTATAACGCTCCTTCTGCACCCCAATTTCCAACCTCTCCTCTCTGTAACAGTTCTTCTAAGCCTCAGTCTGAAACTTCTGCTCTCTGTAACAATCCTTCTAAACAACAGTCTCCAAACTCTGCTATCCATAACAATCCTTCTGCACCCCAGTCTCCAACACCTGCTCTCTGTAACAGGTCTTCTTCAACCCAGTCTCAAAACTCTGCTCTCTGTATCAGGCCTTCTCCACCCCATTCTTTAACCTCTGCTCTCTGCAAAAGTCCTTCTACACCGCAGTCTCTAACCTCTGCTCTCTGCAACGATCCTTCGGCACCTCAGTCTCCAACATCTGCTTTCTGCAACAGTCCTTCTAAACCGCAGTCTTTAACCTCTGCTCTCTGCAATGATACTTCTGCATCCCAGTCTCCAACAACTGCTCTCTGCGACAGTCCTTCTGAACCCCAGTCTACAACCTCTGCTCTCTGCTTCAGTAAGTCTGCACCCCAGTCTCCAACCTCTGCTCTCAGCAGCATTTCTTCTGCACCCGAGGCTCCAACCTGTGCTCTCTGTAACTGTCCTGCTGCACCCCAGTCTCCAACCTCTGCTCTCTGTAGCAATCCCTCTGCACCTCATTTTCCAAACTCTGCTCTCTGCAACGATCCTTCTGCACCCCAGTCTCCATCCTCTGCTCTCTGTAAGAATCCTTTTCCACCCCAGTATCCAACTCCTCCTCTTTATAAAAGTCCTTCTGCACTTAAGTCTCCAAGTTCTGCAATCTGTAACAGTCCTTCTGCACCCCAGTCTAAAACCTCTGCACTCAGAAATGATCTTTCTGGACCTTAGTCTCCACCCTCTGCTCTCTTTAATAGTCCCTATGCACCCAGTCTCCAACATCTGCTCTCTGCAATGATCCTTCTTTATTTCAGGCTCTAACCTCTGTTCTCTGCAATGGTCCTTCTTCATCCCAGTTTCCAAAATCTTCTCTCTGTAGCAGTCCTTCTGCACCTCAGTCTCGAAACTCTGCTCTCTGAAACAGTCCTTCTGCACCCCTGTCTCCAACCTCGGCTCTCAGTAACATTTCTTGTGCACCCCAATCTCCAAACTCTGCTCTCTATAACACTCCTTCTGACCCCCAGTCTCCACCCACTACTCCCTGTAAAAGTCCTTCTGCACCTCAGTCTCCAACCTCTGCTCTCTGTAAGATCCTTCTGCAACCCATTATCCAAACGCTGCTCTCTCTAAGTGTCTTCTGCACGCCAGTCTCCAAACTCTGCTCTCTGTAACAGGCCTTCTGCACCCCAGTCTTCAAACTCTACTCTCTGTAACAGGCCTTCTTCGCCCCAGTCTCCAACATCTGCTATCTGCAATGATCCTTCTTCTACCCAGTCTCCAAACTCTGCTCTCTGTAAAAGTCCTTTTGTATCGCAGTCTTCAACCTCTTCTCTCTGTAACGGTACATCTGCTCCCCAATTGCCAACCTCTGCTTTCTGTAAAAGTCCTTCTGTACCTCAGTCTCCATCCTTTGCTCTCTGTAATTGTTCTTCTGCACCCCAGTCTCCAATCTCTGCTCTCTGTAACATTCCTTCTGCACCTCTGTCTCTAACTTCTGCTCTCTGTTATAGTATTTCTGCACCCTAGTCTCCCACATCTGCTCTCTGCAACAGTCCTTCTGCACCCTAGTCTCCGAACTCTGCTCTCTTTAACAGTCCTTCTTTACGGAAGCCTCAAACCTCTTCTCTATAGCGGTCCTTCTGCACCCCATTTTCCAACCTCTGGTCTCTGTAACAGTCCTTCTATGCCTCAGTCTGAAACTTCTGCTCTCTACAACAATCCTTCAAAACAACAGTCTCCAAACTGTGCTACCAGTAAAAATCCTTCTTCACCCCAGTCTCTAATATCTGCTCTCTGTAACAGGTTTTCTGCAACCCAGGGTATAAACTGTGCTCTCTGTAACAGGCCTTCTGCACCCCATCTCCAACCTCTTCTGTCTGCAAAAGTCCTTCTACACCCCAGTCTACAACCTCTGCTCCCTGCATCAATTATTCTGCATCCCAGTCTCCAACGTCTGCTCTCTGTAAGATCCTTTTGCACCCAGTTCTCCAAACTTTGCTCTCTGTAACAGTCATTCTGCACCTCAGTCTCCAAACTCATCACTCTGCAACGGCCCTTGTGCACCCCAGTATCCAACCTCTGTTCTCTGCACCTGTCCTTCTGCACCCCAGGCTACAAAATCTGCTCTCTGTAACAGTCCTTCTGCACCCCATTCTCCAAACTTTACTTTTTGTATTAGTTATTCTGCACCCCAGTCTAAAACCTCTGCTCTCTGTAACAGTCCTTCTGAACCTCAGTCTCCAACCTCTGCTCTCTGCAACAGTCCTTCTGCACCCCAGACTCCAACCGCTGCTCTCTGCAAACGTCTTATTATAACCAAGTGTCCAACATCTGATCTCTGCAACGATTTTTCTGCATCCAAGTCTCCAACGTCTGCTCTCTGCAACAGTCCTTCTACACCCCAGACTACAACATGTGCTCTATGCTACAGTTCTTCTCCACCCCAGTCTTTAACCTCTGCTCTCTGCAACATTTCTTCTGCACCCCAGTCTCAAACCTGTGCTCTCTGAAACTATCCTACTGCACCTCGGTCTCCAACCTCTGCTCTCTGCAACAATATTTCTGCATCCAAATCTCCAACCTCTGCTCTCTGCAAAAATACTTCTGCACCCCAGTCTCCAAGCTCTGCTCTCTGTAACAGTCCTTGTGCACATCAGAGTCCTACCTCTGCTCTGTGTAACGATCCTTCTGCACCTCATATCCAAACTCTGCTCTCTGTAACAGGCCTTCTGCACCACAGTCTCCCACCTGTGCTTTCTGTAACAGTTCTTCTGAACCCCAGTCTCCAAACTCTGCTCTCTGTATCAGTCCTTCTGCACCCAAGTCTCCAAACTCTGCTCTCTGCAACATTTCTTCTGCACCCCAGTCTCCAACCTGTGCTCTCTGTTACAGTCCTTCTGTACCCCAGTCTCCAACATCTGCTCTCTGCAACAATCCTTCTTCTATCCAGTTTCCAAACTCTGCTCTCTATAAAAGTCCTTTTGTATCGCAGTCTCCAACCTCTTCTCTTTGTAAGGATCCATCTTCTCCCGAATTCCTAACCCCTTATTTATGTAACAGTCCTTCTGCACCCCAGTCTCCAAACACTTCTCTCTGCAACGATCCTTCTGAACCTCAGTCTCCAGCCTCTGTTCTCCCTAAAAGTCCTTCTGCATCTCAGTCTCCATCATTTGCTTTCTGTAATGGTCCTTTGGCACCCCAGTCTCCAATCTCTGCTCTCTGTAACAATCCTTCTGCACCTCTGTCTCCAAGGTCTGCTCTCTGTAACAGTACTACTGCACCCCAGTCTCCAAACTCTGCTCTATGTAACAGTCTTTCTGTACCGCAGTCTCTAAAATCTTCTCTCTATAAGGGTACTTCTGTACCCCAGTTGCCAACCTCTGCTTTCTGAAACAGTCCTTCTACACCTGAGACTCCAAACTCTGCTCTCTGTAACAGCCCTTCTAAGCCTCATTCTGAAACCTCTGCTCTCTGCAACATTTCTTCTAAGCCCCAGTCTCCAAACTGTGCTATCTGTAACAATCCTTCTGCACCCCAGTCTCAAACATCTGCTCTCTGTAACAGGTCTTTCTCAACTCAGTCTCCAAAGTCTTCACTCTGTAACAGGCCTTCTGAACCCCAGTCTCCAACCTCTTCTCTCTGCAACAATTCTTCTGCACCTCAGTCTCCAACTTCTGCTTTCTGCAACAGTCCTTCTGCCCCCCAGTCTCCAACCTCTGCTCTGTGTAAGATCCTCCTGCCCCCCGTTCTCCGAACTTTGCTCTCTATAACAGTCATTCTGCACCACAGTCTCCAACCTCATCTCTCTGAAACGGCCCTTCTGAACACCAGTATCGAACCTCTGTTCTCTGCAGCAGTCCTTTTGCACCCCAAACTACAAATTTGCTCTCTGTAACAGTCATTCTGCACCCCAGTCTCCAAACTCTACTTTCCGTGTCAGTAATTCTGCACCCCAGTCTAAAACCTCTGCTCTCTGTAACAGTCTTTCTGCACCTCAGTCCCCAAACTCTGCTCTCCGCAACAGTACTTCTGCACCGCAGTCTCCAATCTCTGCTAACTGCAACATTTCTTCTGCACCCCAGTCTCCAAAAAGTGCTCTCTGTAACTGTCTTTCTTACCCCAGGCTCCAAACTCTGCTCTCCATAACGATCCTTCTGCACCTCAGTCTCCAACGTCTGCTTTCTGCAACGATCTTTCTCAGTTTCCTACCTCTGCTTCCTCAGTTTCCTACCTCTGCTCTCTGAAATGATCCTTCTTCACCACAGTTTTCAACCTCTGCACTCTGTAACAGCCCTTCTACAACTAGTCTCCAACCTCTTCTCTCTGTACCAATCATTCAGCACCTCAGTCTCCCACCTCTGCTCTCTGTAACAGTCCTTCTTCACCTCAGTCTCCAAACTCTGCTCTATGTAACAGGCTTACTGCACCCCAGTCTCCAACCTCTGCTCTCGGTAACAGTTCTTCTGCACCCAAATCTTGAATCTCTGCTCAATGTAACAGTCTTTCTGCACCCCAGTCTCCAACATCTTTTCTCTGCAATGATACCTTTGAACCTCAGTCTCAAATCTCTGCTCTCTGCAACAGTCCTTCTGCACCCCAGTCTCCAGACTCTGCTCTCTGTAAGATCCTTTTGCATCCCTTTCTCCAACCTCTCCTCTCTGTAACAGTCCTTCTGCACCCCAGTATCCAACCTCCGCTCTTTGTAAAAGTCCTTCTGCACCTCAGTCTCCAAACTTTGCTCTCTGTAATGGTCCTTTTGCACCCTAGTCTTAAACATCTGCTCTCTACAACAATATTTCTGCACCAAAGTCTTCAATCTCTGCTCTCTATAATGGTCTTTCTGCACCCCAATTGCCAACATCTGCTTTCTGTAACAGTCCTTCTGCACCACAGATTCCAACCTCTGCTCTCTGTAACAGTCCTTTTAAGCCTCAGTCTGAAACCTCTGCTTCTGCAACAATCCTTCTGCACCCTAGTCTCCAAACTGTGCTATCTGTAATAATCCTTCTGTACCCAAGTCTCCGACCTCTGCTCTCTGTAACAGGTCTTCTGCACCCCAGTCTCCAGCCTCTGCTCTCTGTAACAGGCCTTCTGCTTCCCAGTCTTCAACATTTTCTCTCTGCAACGATTCTTCTGCACCTCAGTCTCCAACCTCTGCTCTCTGCAACAGTCCTTCTACACTGGAGTCTCCAACCTCTGCTGTCTGCAATGATCCTTCTGCATCCCAGTCTCCAACAACTGCTCTCTGCAACAGTCCTTCTGTACCTCAGTCTACAACCTCTGCTCTCTGCTACAGTGCTTCTACACCCCAGGCTTTAACCTCTGCTCTCTGCAACATTTCTTCTGCACCCAAGTCTCCAAACTGTGCTCTCTGTAACTGTCCTGCTGCAACCCAGTCTCCAACCTCTGTTCTCTATATCATCCTTCTGCACCTCATTCTCCAACGTCTGCTCTCTTCAACGATCCTTCTGCACCTCAGTCTCCATTCTCTGCTCTCTGTAAGAATCCTTTTGCACCCCAGTCTCCAACCTCTCCTCTCTTTAAATGTCATTCTGCACCTCAGTCTCCAACTTCTGCAATCTGTAACAGTCCTTCTCTACCCTAGTCTCCAACATCTGCTCTCTGCAACTTTCTTTCTGCACCCCAGTCTTCAAACTCTGCTCTCTGTAACAGTCCTTCTGTACCGCAGTCTTAAACTTCTTCTTTCTATAATGGTTCTTCTACACGCGAATTGCCAACCTCTGCTTTCTCGAACAGTCCTTCTGAGCCTCAGATTTCAAACTCTGCTCTCTGTAACACTTCTTCTAAGCCTCAGTCTGAAACCTCTGCTCTCTTCAACGACCCTTCTGCACCCCAGTCTCCAAACTGTGCTATCTGTAAAAATCCTTCTGCACCCCTATCTCCAACCTCTGTTTTCTGTATAAGGTCTTCTGCACCCCAGTCTCAAACTCTGCTCGCTGTAACAGGCCTTCTGCACCCCAGTCTCCAACCTCTCCTCTCTGCAACGATCCTTCTGCACCTCAGTTTCCAACCTCTGCTCTCTGTAACAATCCTTCTGCAACTCAGTACCAATCCTCTGCTCTCTGTGACAGTCCTTCTACACACCAGTCTCCAAGATCTGTAATCTGCAGCGATTCTTCTTCTACCCAGTCTCCAACCTCTGCTCCCTGTAACAGTCCTTTTGTATTGCAGTCTCCAACCACTTCTATTTGTAACGGTTATTCTGCTCCCCAATTGCCAACCTCTGCTTTCTGAAAAAGTCCTTCTGCACCCCAGTCTCTAACATCTTCTCTCTGCATCGATCCTTCTGCACGCCAGTCTCTAGACTCTGCTATCTGTAAGATCCATTTGCATCCCAATCTCCAACATCTGCTCTCTGTAACAGTCTTTCTGCACCACAGTGTCCAACCTCTGCTCTCTGGAAAAGTCCTTCTGCACATCAGTCTCCAAACTTAGCTCTTTGTAATGGTCCTTCTGCACCCCAGTATTCAAACACTGCTCTCTGTAACAAGCTTTCTGCACCTCAGTCTTCAAGGTCTGCTCTCTTTAACAGTCCTTCTGCACCCCAGTCTCCAACATCTGCTCTGTGCAACGGTACTTCTGCACACCAGTCTCCAAACTCTGCTGTCTGTAACAGTCCTTCTGCACCTTTGACTCCAACCTCTGCTCTCTGTAACAGTCCTTCTAAGCCTCAGTCTGAAACCTCTTATCTTTACAACGATTTTTCTTAACCACAGTCCCCATCCTCTGCTATCTGCAACTGTCCTTCTTCACCCCAGTCTCCTTCCTCTGCTCTCTGTAAGAATCCTTCTGCACACCCAGTCTCCAACCGCTCCTCTCTGTTACAGTCCTTCTTCACCTCAGTAACCAAACTCTGCTCTCTGTAATGAACCTTCAGCACCACAGTCTCCAACCGCTGCTTTCTGAAACAGGCCTTCTGAACCACATTCTCCAACCTATGCTTTCTGGATCAGTCCTTTTGCACACCAGTATCCTAACTCTGCTCTCTGTAACAGGCCTTCTGTACAGCAGTCTCAAAACTCTGCTCTCTGTAACGGTCCTTCTGCACCCCAGTCTCCAACGTCAGCTTTCTGTATCAGTTCTTCTGCACCCCAGTCTTCAACCTCTGCTCTCAGTAAGAGTCCTTCTGCAACCCAGTTTCCAACTTCTGCTCTCTGCAACATTTTTTCTGCACCCCAGTCTCAATTGGTGCTCTCTGTAACTGTCCTTCTGCACCCCAGTCTCCAACCTCTCCTCTCAGTAACTTTCTTTCTGCACCACAGTCTGAAACCTCTGCTTTCTGCAACGATTCTTCTGACCCTCATAATCCAACCTCTGCTCTCCGCAATGATCCTTCTGCACCACAGTCTCCAACCTCTGCTCTCTGTAAGAGTCCTTCTGAACTTCAGTCTCAAATCTCTGCACTCTGTAACAATCCTTCTGCACCTCAGTCTCCATTCTCTGCTATCTGTAACAATCTGTCAGCACACCAGTCTCCAACCTCTGTTCTCTGTAACAGGTCTTCTGTACCACAGTCTCCAAACTCTGCTCTCTGTAAGAGGCCTAATGCACCCCAGTCTCCAACCTCTTCTCTGTGCAATGATCCTTCTCCACCTAAGTCTCCAACCACTGCTCTCTGCAACAGTCCTTCTACACCCAGTCTCCAACCTCTGCTCTCTGTAAGATCCTTCTTCAAACCGATCTCCAAACTTTGCACTCTATAACAATTCTTTTGCACCTCAGTCTCAAAACTCTGCTCTCTGCTACAGTCCTTCTGCACCCCAGTATCCAACCTCTGTTCTCTGCAACAGTCCTTCTGCACCCCAGGCTCAAAACGCTGCTCTCTGTAACACTTCTTCTGTACCGCAGTCTCCAAACTCTGCTGACTGTAACGTTCCTTCTGCACCCCAGTCTCCAAACTCTACTTTCCATATCAGTTGTTCTGCACCCAAGTCTCCAAACTATGCTATCTGTAACAGTCCTTCTGCACCTCACTCTCCATCTCTGCTCTTTTCAACAGTTCTTCTGCACCCCAGTCTCCAACCTCTGCTCTCTGGAAGATCCTTATTCACCCTGGTCTCCAAACTTTGCTCTCTATAACAGTCCTTCTGCACCTCAGTCTCCAACTTCTGCTATATGCAACATTCTTTCTGCACCCCAGTCTCCAACCTCTGTTCTCAGCAAAAGTCTTTCTACACCCCAAGCACAAAACTATGCTGTCTGTAACAGTCCTTCTGTAATGCAGTCTCCAACCTCTGCTGTCTGTAACGGTCTTTCTGCACCCGATACTCCAAACTATACTTTTCATATCAGTTATTCTGCACCCCAGTCTCCAACCTCTGTTCTCCGTAAAAGTCCTTCTGCACCTCAGTCTCCAACCTCTGCTCTCTGCAACAGTCCTTCTGCACCCCAGTCTCCAAGCTCTTGTCTCTGCAAAAGTCCTTCTACACCCCAGTCTCCAAACTCTGCTGTCTGCAACGATCCTACTTCACCCCAGTCTCCAACCTCTGCTCTCCGCTACAGTTCTTCTTTACCACAGTCTCAAACCTCTGCTCTCTGCAAGATTTCTTCTGCACCCCAGTCTCCAAATAGTGCTCTCTGCAACTGTCCTCCTGCACCCCAGTCTCCAACCTCTGCTCTCTGCATCAGTCCTTCTGCATCCGAGTCTCCAAGCTCTGCTCTCTGTAACAGTCCTTCTGCACATCAGTGTCCAAACTCTGCTCTCTGTAAAAATTCTTCTTCACCTCAGTCTCCAAACTCTGTTCTCTGTAACAGGCCTTCTGCACCCCAGTCTTCAACCTCTGCTCTCTGTAACGATCTTTCTGCACCTCAGTCTCCAAACTCTGCTCTCTCTAACAGACCTTCTTCACCCAATTCTCCAACGTCTGCTCTCTGTAACAGTTTTTCTTTTCACCAATCTACAAACTTTGCTCTCTGTAACGCTCCTTCTGCACCACAGTCTCCATTCTCTGCTCTCTGTAACACTCCTTCTGCACCACAGTCTCCATCCTCTACTCTCTGTAAGAATCCTTCTGCACCCCAGTCTCCAACCGCTACTCTCTGTAACAGTCCTACTGCACCTCAGTATCCAACCTCTGTTCCCTGTAACAATTCTTCTGCACCTGAGTTTCCAACCGCTGCTCTCTATAACAGGCCTTCTGAATCCCTTTCGCAACCTATGCTTTCTGGATTAATTCTTTTTGCAAACCAGTATCCTACCTCTGCTCCCTGTAGCAATTCTTCTGCACCTGAGTCTCCAACCTCTGCTCTCTGAAACGGTTCGTCTGCACCCCAGTCTCCAAAATCTGTTCTCTGCATCAGTCCTTCTGCACCCCAGTATCCAACCTCTGCTCTGTGTAACAGTCCTTCTGTACCACAGTCTCAAAACTCTGCTCTCTGTATCAGTCCTACTGCACCCCAGTCTCCAAACTCTGCTCTCTGCAACAGTCCTTCTGCACCCCAGTCTCCAACCTCTGTTGCTTGAAAAAGTCCTCCTACAACCCAGTCTCCAAACTCTGCTATCTGCAACAGTCCTTCTGCACCCCAGTCTCTAACCTCTGCTCTCTGTAACAATCTTTCTGTACCTCAGTCTCCAACCTCTACTCTCTGTAACAGTCCTCCTGCACCTCAGTCTCCAACCTCTGCTCTCTGCAACAGTCCTTAAGCACCTCTGTCTCAAATTCTGGTCCCTGCAACAGTCGTTCTACACCCCAGTCTCCAACCTCTGCTATCTGCAACAGTCCTTCTGCACCTTCGTCTCCAACCTCTGCTGTCTTCAACGAACCTTATGCACCCCAGTCTCCAACATCTTCTTTCTGCAACAGTCCTTCTGCACCTCAGTCTGAAAACTCTGCTCTCTGCAACGATCCTTCTTTACCTCAGTTCCCAAACTCTTATCTCTACAATGGTCCTTTTGAACCCCAGTATTCAACCTCTGCTCCCTGTAACAATTCTTCTGCACCTGAGTCTCCAACCTCTGCTCTCTGAAACGGTTCGTCTGCACCCCAGTCTCCAAAATCTGTTCTCTGCATCAGTCCTTCTGCACCCCAGTATCCAACCTCTGCTCTGTGTAACAGTCCTTCTGTACCACAGTCTCAAAACTCTGCTCTCTGTATCAGTCCTACTGCACCCCAGTCTCCAACCTCTGCTCTCTGCAACAGTCCTTCTGCACCCCATTCTCCAACCTCTGTTGCCTGAAAAAATCCTCCTACAACCCAGTCTCCAAACTCTGCTATCTGCAACAGTCCTTCTGCACCCCAGTCTCTAACCTCTGCTCTCTGTAACAATCTTTCTGTACCTCAGTCTCCAACCTCTACTCTCTGTAACAGTCCTTCTGCACCTCAGTCTCCAACCTCTGCTCTCTGCAACAGTCCTTAAGCACCGCTGTCTCAAATTCTGGTCCCTGCAACAGTCGTTCTACACCCCAGTCTCCAACCTCTGCTATCTGCAACAGTCCTTCTGCACCTTCGTCTCCAACCTCTGCTGTCTTCAACGAACCTTATGCACCCCAGTCTCCAACATCTTCTTTCTGCAACAGTCCTTCTGCACCTCAGTCTGAAAACTCTGCTCTCTGCAACGATCCTTCTTTACCTCAGTTCCCATACTCTTATCTCTACAATGGTCCTTTTGAACCCCAGTATTCAACCTCTGCTCTCTGTAACAATCCTTCTGCACCTCAGTCTCCAACATCTGCTCTCTTAAAAAGTCCTGCTGCACTCCAGTCTCTATCCTCTACTCTCTGTAACAGTCCTTCTGCACCTTAGTCTCCAACATTTGCTCTTTGTAAAATTCTTCTGCAACCCAGTATCCAAACTCTGCCCTCTGTAACAATCCTTCTGAACCCCTTCTCAAAACTCTGTTCTCTGTAACAGTCCTTCTGAACACCAGTCTCAATACTCTGCTTTCCACAAAAATCCTTCTGCACCCCAGTCTCCTTCCTCTGCTCACTGCAACAGTCCTTCTCCACCCCAGTCTCCAACCGCTGCTCTCTGTAACAGTCCTCCTGTAGTGCACTCTCAAAAATCTGCTCTATGTAACGTCCTTCTGCACCCAAGTCTTCAATCTGTGCTCTCTGTAACACTCTTTCTGCACCTCAGTCTCCAAATACTACTCTCTGCAACAGTCATTCTGCACCTCAGTCTGAAAATTTTGTTCTCTGCAAAAATCCTGCACCCAGGTCTCAAAACTCTTCTCTCTGTAACAGTCCTTCTGCACCCCAGTCTCCAAACTCTGCTCTCTGTAACAGGCCTTTTGCACCCCATTCTCCAACCTCTGTTCTCTGTAATAGTGCTTCTTCACCTTAGTCTATAAACTCTGCTCTCTGCAACAGTCCGTCTGCACCCCAGTCTCCAAACTCTGCTTACTGTATCACTCCATTTGCACCACAGTCTACAAATTCTGCTCTCTGTAAGATCCTTCTGCACTACAGTTTCCAAACTCTGCTCTCTGTAACATTCCTTCTCTACCCCAGTCTTTAACCTCTGCCTTCTGCAAGTGTCCTGCGGCACCCCAGTCTCTATCCTCTGTCCTCTGCAACAGTCCTTGTGGTCCCCAGTCTCCAAATTCTGCTCTCCGTAATGGTCTTTCTTCACCCCAGTCTCCAAACTCTTCTTTCTGTATCAGTCCTTTTAAACCTGAGTCTCAAACCTCTGCACTCAGTATCTATCCTTCTGCACTTCACTCTCCAACCTGTGCTCTCTGTAATATTCCTTCTGCATCCCATTCTCCAACCTCTGCTCTCTGTAACAGTTTTTCTATACTGAAGTCCCCAAAGTCTGGTCTCTATAACGGTCCTTCTGCTCCCCAATTTCCAACCTCTGCTTTCTGTAACAGTCCTTCTGAACCTCAGTCTCCAAACTCTGCTCTCTTTTACAGTGCTTCTACACTTCAGTCTCCAACCTCTGTTCTCTGTAACAGTCCTACTGAACCTCAGTCTGACACCTCTGCTCGCTTCACGATCCTTCTGCACCCCAGTCTCCAAACAATGCTCTCTGTAACAGTCCACCTGCACCTCAGTCTCCAACCTCTGCTCTCTGTAAGATCCTTCAGCAACCCAGTCTCTAAACTCTGCTCTCTATAACTGTCCTTCTACACCCCAGTTCCCAAACTTTCCTCTCTGTAACAGGCCTTCTGCACGCCAGTCTCCAAACTCTTCTCTCTGTAGCAGTCCTTCTGCACCCCAGTCTCCAACATCTGCTCTCTGCGATGATCCTACTGCACCTCAGTCTCAAACCTCTAATCTCTTCAACTGTCCTTCTTCACCTCAGTCTCCAAATTCTACTCTCTGTATGATCCTTCTGCACCCCTGTATGCAAACTCTGCTCTCTGTAACAGAACTTCTTCACCCCAGTCTCCAAACACTGCTCTCTACAACAGTCCTTCTGCATCCGCGTTACCAAAATCTGCTCTCTGCAACGGTCCTTCTGTGCCCCAGTCTCCAACATCTGCTTTCGAAAACAGTTCTTCTGCACCTCAGTCTCAAAGCCTTGCTCTCTGCAACGACCCTTCTACACCCCAGTCTCCAACCTCTGCTCTCTGTAACAATCCATCAGCACCTCAGTCTCCCAACTCTTCTCTCTGGAAGATTCTTCTGCAACACAGTCTTTAAACACTGCACTCTGTAACAGTCCTTCTGCACAACAGTCTCCAACCTCTGCTCTCTGTAACATACATTCTGCACCCCAGTCTTTAAACTCTTCTCTTTGCAACAATTCTTCTCCACCCCAGTCTCCAACATCTGATCTCTGCAACACTCCTTTTGAACCCCAGTCTCCAAACTCTGCTCTCTGTAAGATCCATCTGAACCCCAGTCTCCAAACTCTACTCTCTCTAACAGTCCTTCTGAACCTCAGTCTCCAACCTATGATCTGTGTAACAGTCCTTCTGCACCCCAGGTTCTAAAATCTGCTCTCTTGAACAATCCTTCTGGAACCAAGTCTCTAATGTCTGCTCTTTGCAACAGTCCTTCTGCACCACAGTCTCCAAACTCTGCTCTCTGTAAGATCTTTCTGCAGTCCAGTTTCCTAACTCTGCTCTCTGTAACGTTCCTTCTCCACCCCACTCTCCAACCTCTGTCCTCTGCAACAGTTTTTCTACTAACCAGAATCCGAGATCTGCTCTCTGTAACAGTTCTTCTGTACCACAGTCTCCAACCTCTGCTCATTGTGACGATATTTCTAATCCCCTGTCTCCATCTCTGCTTTCTGTATCATTCTGTCTGAACCCTGGTCTTCAAACTCTGTTCACTGTATCTATCCTTCTGCACCTTAGTCTCTAACCTGTGCTCTATGTAAGAGTCCTTCTGCACCCCAGTCTCCAACCTCTGCTCTCGGTAACAGACCTATACCACAGTCTCCAAACTCTGCTCTCTGTAATGGTCATTCTGCAGCCCAATTTCGAAACTCTGCTTTCTGTAACAGTTTTTTCTGCACCCGAGTCTCCAAACTCTCCTCTCTGTAACAGTCCTTCTACACCTCAATCCCCAAACTCTGCTCTCTGTAACAGTCCACCTGCACCTCAGTCTCCAACCTCTGCTCTCTGAAAGATCCTTCAGCAACCCAGTCTCCAAACACTGCTCTGTATAACAGTCCTTCTGCACCCCAGTCTCCAACCTCTCCTCTCTGTAACTGGCCTTCTGCACGCCAGTCTCCAAACTCTGCTCTCTGCAATGATACTTCTGCACCCCAGTCTCCAAACACTGCTCTCTGCAATGATCCTACTGCACCCCAGTCTCCAAACTCTGATCTCTACAATAGTCCTTCTGAACCTCAGTCTCAAAATTCTGCTCTCTGTAAGATACTTCTGCACCCCTTTCTTATAGCTGTGCTCTATGTAACAGGACTTCTGCACCTCAGTCTCCAATCTCTGCTCTTAAGATCCTTCTGCACCTCAGTCTCCAACCTGTTCTCCAGTTTCCAAATTTTTCTCTCGGTAACATTCCTTCTTCACCCCAGTATTTAACCTCTGTATTCTGCAAGTGTTCTGCGGCACCTCAGTCTCCAAACTCTGTCCTCTGCAACAGTCCTTCTGCTCCCCATCTCCAACATCTGCTCTCTGTAACAGTCTTTCTTAACCCAAGTCTCAAACCTCTGCTCTCTGGATCTGTCCTTCTGCACCTCAGTCTCCAACCTCTTGTCTTTGTAATATTCCTTCTGCACCCCAGTCTCCAAACTCTGCTCTCTGTAACAGTTTTTCTATACTGCAGTCACCAAACTCTGGTCTCTGTAATCGTCCTTCTGCACCCCAATTTCCAAACTCTGCTTTCTGTAACACTCCTTCTACACCTCAGTCTCCAAACTCTGCTCTTTGTAACAGTCCTTCTACACCTCAGTCTCCAATCACTGCTCTCTGTAACAGTCCTTCTGCACCTCAGTCTGACACCTCTTCTCTCTGCACGATCCTTCTGCACCCCAGTCTCCAAACACTGCTTTCTGTAACCGTCCTTCAGCACCTCAGTCTCCAAACTCTGCTCTTTGTATCAGTCTTTCTGAACCCCAGTCTCCAACCTCTGTTTTCTGTATCTATCCTTCTGAAACTCAGTCTCCAACCTCTGCTCTCTGCAACGATCCTTCTGTATCTCAATTTCCAACCTCTGCTCTCTGCAACGATTCTTCTGCACCCCAGTCTCTAATCACTGCTCTCTGTAAGTGTCCACGTGTACCTCATTCTGAAACCTCTGCTCTCCACGATTCTTCAGCACCCCAGTCTCCAACCACTGGTCTATGTAACAGTCCACCTGTAGCTCAGGCTTTAACCTCTGCTCTCTGTAAGATCCTTCAGTAACTCAGTCTACAAACACTGCTTTCTATAACAGTCCTTCTGCACCCCAGTCTCAAACCTCTCATCTCTGAAACAGTCCTTCTGCACCCCAGTCTCCAACCTCTTCTCTCTGCAACTATTCTTCTTCACCCATTTCTCGAACATCTGCTCTCTGCAACAGTCCTTTTGCACCCCAGTCTTCAAACTCACTTTAACAACCATCTGAACAACAGTCTCCAACCTCTGCTCTCTGTAACAGTTTTTCTGCACCCCAGTCTCCAAACGCTGCTCTCTGTAACAGTCATTCCGCACCTCAGTCTCCAACCTCTGCTCTCTGTAACAATCCTTCTGCACCCCAGTCTCTAATGTCTGTTCTCTGCAACAGTCCTTTTCCACCCCAGTTCCCAAATCTGCTCTCTGCAACAGTCCTTCTGCACCCCAGTCTCCAAACTCTGCTCTCTGCAACGAACCTTCTGGACCCCAGTCTCCAACGTCTGCTCTCTGCAACAGTCCTTCTGCAATACAGTCTCCAAACTCTGCACTCCGTAAGATCTTTCTGCACTCCTCTGTAAAATTTCTTTTCCACCCCAGTCTCAAACCTTTGTCCTCTGCAACAGTTCTTCTGCTCCCCAGTCTCCGAGATCTGCTCTCTGTCACAGACCTTATGTACCGCAGTTTCCAACCTCTGCTCTCTGTAACGGTCCTTCTGCAACCCAGTCTCCAACCTCTGCTTTTTGAATCAGTGCTTCTGAATCCCAGTCTCCAACCTCTGCTCTTTGTATCTATCCTTCTGCACTTCAGTCTTCAACCTGTGCTTTCTGTAACAGTCCTTCTGGACCCCAGTCTCCAACCTCTGCTCTCTGTAACAGTCCTTCTATACCACAGTCTTCAACCTTTGCTCTATGCATCGGTCCTTTTGCATCCCAATTTCCAACCTCTGCTTTCTGTAACAGTCCTTCAGCACGTCAGTCTCTCAACTGTGCTCTCTGTAACAGTCCTTCCACACCTCAGTCTGAAACCTCTGCTCTCCATGATTCTTCTGCACCCAAGTCTCCAACCACTGCTCTCTGTAACAGTCCACCTGCACCTCAGTCTCCAACATCTGCTCTCTCTAAGTTCCTTCAGCAAACCAGTCTCCAAACTCTGCTCTCTGTAGCAGTTTTTCTGCACCCCAGTCTCCAAACTCTCCTCTCTGTTAAAGGCCTTCTGCACGCCAGTCTCGACACTCTGCTCTCTATAGCAGGCCTTCTGCATGCCAGTCTCCATACTCTGCTCTCTGTAGCAGGCCTTCTGCACCCAAGTCTCCAAACTCTGTTCTCTGCAATGATCCTTCTGCATCACAATCTACAACCTCTGCTCTCTGCAATGATCCTATTGCACCCCATTCTCCAACCTCTGATCACTACAACAGTCTTTATGCACCTCAGTCTCTAACTTCTGCTCTATGTAAGATCCTTCTGCACCCCAGTCTCCTACCTCTGCTCTCTGCAACAGTCCTTCTGCACCCCAGTCTCTAAATTCTGCTCTCTGCAACAGACCTTCTGTACTGCATTCTCCAAACACTACTCTCTGTAACATTCTTTCTGCACCCAATACTAGAGTCTCTGCTTTCTGTATCAGTCCTTCTGCAGCCCAGTCTCTAACTTCTGCTCTAAGTGTCCTTCTGCACCTTAGTCTCCAAACTCTGCTCTCTGAAACAGTCCTTCTGCAACCCTGTCTCCAACCTCTGCTCTCTGCAACAGTCCTTCTGCACCCCAGTTTTCAACATCTCATCTCTGCAATAGTTCTTCTGCAGCACAGTCTGAAAACTCTGCTTTCTGAAACGAACCTCCTGCACCCCAGTCTCCTACATCTCCACTCTGTAACAGGCCTTCTGCACGCCAGTTTCCAAATCTGCTGTCTTAAGCCGACCTTCTGCACGCAAGTCTCCAAACTCTGCTCTCTGCAATGATCCTACTGCACCCCAGGATCCAACCTCTGATTTTTACAACAGTCCTTCTGCACCTCAGTCTCCAAATTCTGCTCTCTGTAAGATCCTTCTGCACCGCTGTCTCCAAACTCTGCTCTCTTCAACAGTCCTTCGGCACCCTAGTTACCAAAATCAGCTCTCTTTTACAGTCCTTCTCCAGCCCAGTCTGCAAATTCTGCTCTCTCTAAGAGTCCTTCTGCACCTCAGTCTCCAACCTTGCTCTCTGTAATAGTCCTTCTGCACCTCACTCTGACACCTCTGCTCTCTGCACGATTCTTCTGCACCCCAGTCTCCAAACACTGTTGTCTATAACAGTCCTTCTGCACCCCAGTCTCCAAACTCTACTTTCCGTATCTGTTATTCTGCACCCCAGTCTAAAACCCCTTCTCTCTGTAACAGTCCTCTGCATCTCAGTCTCCAACCTCTGCTCTCTGCAACAGTCCTTCTGCACTCCAGTCTCCAAACTCTACTCTCTGCAAAATTTTTTTTACAAACCAGTCTCCAACATCTGCTCTCTGCAACGATCCTTCTGCATCCCATTCTCCAATGTCTGCTCTCTTCAACAGTCCTTCTACACCCCAGTCTCAAACATCTGCTCTCTGCTACTGTCCTTCTGCACCCCAGTCTCAAACATCTGCTCTCTGCTACAGTCCTTCTGCACCCCAGTCTCCAACCTCTGCTCTCTGCAACATCTCTTCTGCACCCCAGTCTTTAAACTGTGCTCTCTGTAACTATGCTACTACACCCCGGTCTTCAAACTCTGCTCTCTGTAGTGATCCTTCTGCATCTCAGTCTCAAACCTCTGCTATCTGCAATGATCCTTCTGCACCCCAGTCTCCAACGTGTATTTTCTGCAACAGTACTTCTGACCCAGTCTCCAACCTCTGCTCTCTGTAATCCTTCTGCACCCCAGTTCCCAAATTCTGCTCTCTGTGACATTCCTTCTGCACCCAAGTCTCCACCCTCTGCTCTTTGTAATGGTACTTCTGTACCGCTGTCTCCAATCTCTGCTCACTGCAACATTTCTTCTGCACCCCAGTCTCCAAACTGTGCTCTCTGTAACTGTCTTTCTGACCCCAGTCTCAAACCTCTGCTCTCTGTAACGATCCTTCTGCACCTCAGTCTCCAACCTCTGCTCTCTGCAACGATTCTTTTGCATCTCAGTTTTCAACCTCTGTTTTCTGCAACAATCCTTATGCACCAGAGTTTCCAACCTCTGCTCTCTGTTACAGTCCTTCTACACTTCAGTCTCCAACCTCTCCTATCTGTACCAATCCTTCTTCACCTCAGTTTCCAACCTCTGCTCTCTTTAAAATTTTTCTGCACCTCAGTCTCCAAACTCTGCTCTCTGCAACAGTCCATATGTACCCCAGTCTCCAACCTTTGCTCTCTATAACAGTTCTTCTGCACCCCAATCTCGAACCTCTGCTCTCTGTAACAATTTTTCTGCACCTCAGTCTCCAACGTCTTCTCTCTGTAACAGTCCTTCTGCAACTCAGTCTCCAACGTCTGCTCTCTATAACAGTTCTTCTGTACCGCAGTCTCCAACCTCTTCTCTTATGCACCCCAATTGCCAACCTCTGCTTTCTGTAACAGAACTTCTTCACATCAGATTCCAAGCTCTGCTCAGTCCTTCTAAGCGTCAGTCTGAAACCTCTGCTCTCTGCAACGATCATTCTGCACGCCAGTCTCCAAAATGTGCTTTCTGTAACAACCTTCTGCACCCCAGTCTCCAACCTCTGCTCTCTGTAACAGGTCTTCTGAACCCCAGTCTCCAAACTCTGCTCTCTGTAAGAGGCCATTTGCACCCCATTCTCCAAACTCTTCTCCCTGCAACGATCCTTCTGCACCTCAGTCTCCAACCTCTGCTCTCTGAAACAGTCCTTCTGCACCTCAATCTGAAAACTCTGCTCTCTGCAAAAATCTTTCTGCACCAGAGTTTCCAACCTTTGCTCTCTGAAATAGTTCTTCTGAACCTCAGTCTCCGAAATGCTCTCTGTAAGATCCTTCTGCAACCTAGATTCGAAATTGTGCTATCTGCAACAGTCCTTCTGCACCCCAGTCTGCAAACTCTACTTTCTGTAACAGGCCTTCTGCAACCCGGTCTACAATCTCTGCTCTCTGTATCAGACCTTCTGAACCCCAGTCTCCAACTTCTTCTCTCTGCAACGATCCTTCTTCACCTCAGTCTCCAAACTCGGCTCTCTGCAACAGTCCTTCTGCACACCAATCTCCAACCTCTGCTCTCTGCAACAGTCCTTCTGCACCCCAGTAACCAAACTCTGCTCTGTGTAACGATCCTTCTGCACCTTAGTTTCCAACCTCTGCTCTCTTCAACGATACTTCTGCATCCCAGTCTCCAACCTCTGCTCTCTGTATTAGTCCTTCTGCACCTAAGTCTCCAAACTCTGCTCTCTGCAACATTTCTTCTGCACCCCAGTCTCCAACCTGTATTCTCTGTAACAGTCCTTCTGCACCCCAGTCTCCAACATCTGCTCTCCTAAACGATCCTTCTTATACCAAGTCTCCAAACTCTGCTCTCTTTAAAATACCTTTTGTATCGCAGTCTGCAACCTCTTCTTTTTGTAATGGTCCATCTGTTCCCCAATTGCAAACCTCTGCTTTCTGTAACAGTACTTCTGCACCCCTGTCTTCAAACTCTTCTCTCTGCAACGATCCTTCTGCACCTCAGTCACCAACCTGTGCTCTTTGTAAAAGTCCTTCTGCACATCAGTCTCCATCCTTTGCTCTCTGTAATGGTTTTTCTGCACCCCAGTCTCCAATTTCGGCTCTCTGTAACAATCCTTGTGCACCTCTGTCTCCAACGTCTGCTCTCTGTAACAGTCCTTCTGTACCGCAGTCTCCAACCTCTTCTCTCTATAAAGGTACTTCCCCACCTCAATTGCCAACCTCTGCTTTCTGAAACAGTCTTTCTGCACCTGAGACTCCAACCTCTGCTCTCTGTAACAGTCCTTTTAAGCCTCAGTCTGAAAACTCTGCTCTCTGCAACAATCATTCTAAACCCCAGTCTCCAAACTGTGCTATCTGTAAAAATCTTTCTGCACACCAGTCTCAAACATCTGCTCTCTATAACAGGTCTTCTGCAACTCAGTCTCCAAAGTCTGCTCTCTGTAACAAGCCTTCTGCACCCCAGTCTCCAACCTCTTCTCTCTGCAACGATTCTTCTGCACCTCAGTCTCAAACCTCTGCTCTCTGGAACAGTCCTTCTGAATCCCAGTCTCCAACCTTTGTTCTCTGTAAGATCTTTCTGCACCCCGTTTTCCAAAATTTGCTCTTTTTAACAGTCATTCTGCACCTCAGATTCCAACCTCATCCCTCTTCAACAGCCCTTCTGCACCTCAGTATCCAATCTCTGTTCTCTGCAGCAGTCCTTCTGCACCCCAGTCTCCAAACTCTGCTATCTGAAACAGTTTTTTTGCACCCCAGGATTCAACATCTGCTCTCAGAAACAGTCCTTCTGCACCTCAGTCTGAAAAACCTGCTCTCTGCAAAAATCTTTCTGCACCCGAGTATCCAACCTTTGCTCTCTGTAACAGTCTTTCTGAACCTCAGTCTCCAAAATGCTCTCTGTAAGATCCTTCTGCAACCTAGTCTCGAAATCCTGCTATCTATAACAGTCCTTCTGCACCCCAGTCTGCAAACTCAGCTCCCTATAACAGGCCTTCTGCACCCCGGGCTCCAATCTCTGCTCTCTGTTACAGGCCTTCTGCACCCGAATCTCCAACCTCTTCTCTCTGCAACGATCATTCTTCACCTCAGTCTCCAACCTCGTCTCTCTGCAACAGTCTTTCTGCACCCCAGTAACCAAACTCTGCTCTGTGTAACGATCCTTCTGCACCTTAGTTTCCAACCTCTGCTCTCTGCAATGATCCTTCTGCACCCCAGTCTTTAACCTCTGCTCTCTGTATCAGTGCTTCTGCAACAAACTCTCCAAACTCTGCTCTCTGCAACATTTCTTCTGCACCTCAGTCTCCAACCTGTGCTCTCTGTAACAGTCCTTTTGCACCCCAGTCTTTAACATCTGCTCTCTGAAACGATCTTTCTTCTACCTAGTCTCCAAACTCTGCTCTCTTTAAAAGACCTTTTGTATCGCAGTCTCCAACCTCTTCTTTTGGCAATGGTCCATCTGTTCCCCAATTGCAAACCTTTGCTTTCTGTAACAGTCCTTCTGCACCCCAGTCTCCAAACTCTTCTCTCTGCAACGATCCTTCTGCACGTCAGTCACCAACCTCTGCTCTTAGTAAAAGTCCTTCTGCACCTCAGTCTCCAACCTCTGCTCTCTGGAACAGTCCTTCTGAACCCTAGTCTCCAAACTTTGCTCTCTGTAAGATGTTTCTGCAACCCGTTTTCCAAAATTTGCTCTTTTTAACAGTCAATTTTCACCTCAGATTCCAACCTCATCCCTCTTCAACGGCCCTTTTGCACCCCAGTATCCAACCTCTGTTCTCTGCAGCAGTCCTTCTGCACCCCAGGCTCCAAACTATACTTTCCGTATCAGTTATTCTGCACCCAAGTCTAAAACCTCTGCTCTCTGTAACAGTCCTTCTGCACCCCAGTCTCCAACCTCTGCTCTCTGCAACATCTCTTCTGCACCCCAGTCTTTAAACTGTGCTCTCCATAACTATCCTACTGTACCCCGGTCTCCAACCTCTGCTCTCTGCAACGATCCTTCTGCACCCCAGTCTCCAACGTCTGTTTTCTGCAACAGTGCTTCTGACCCCAGGCTCCAGCCTCTGCTCTCTGTAACATCTTTCTCCACCCCAATTTCCAAAATCTGCTCTAGGTGACATTCCTTCTGCACCTCAGTCTCCACCCTCTGCTCTTTGTAACAATACTTCTGTACCACAGTCTCCAGTCTCTGCTCACTGCAACATTTTTTCTGCACCCCAGTCTCCAAACTGTTCTCTCTGTAACTGTCTTTCTGACCCCAGTCTCTAACCTCTGCTCTCTGTAATGATTCTTCTGCACCTCAGTCTCCAACCTCTGCTCTCTGCAACGATTCTTCTGCACCCCAGTTTCCAAACTCTGCTCTCTGTAACAGTCCTTCTACACTTCAGTGTCCACCCTCTTCTCTCTGTACCAATCCTTCTGCACCTCAGTCTCAAACCTCTTCTCTCTTTAACAGTCCTTCTGCACCTCAGTCTCTAAACTCTGCTCTCTGTAACAGGCTTTTTCCACCCCAGTCTCCAACCTTTGCTCTCTGTAACAGTTGTTCTGCATCCCAGTCTCGAACCTCTGCTCTCTGAAACAATCCTCTTGCACCTCAGTCTCCAAAGTCTGCTCTCTGTAATAGTCCTTCTGCAACCTAGTCTCCAATATCTGCTCTCGACAGCGGTCCTTCTGTACCACAGTCTCTAACCTCTTCTCTGTATAAATGTCCTTCTGCACCAAAATTGCCAACCTCTGCTTTCTGTAACAGTCCTTCTGCACCTCAGATTCCAACCTCTGCTCTCTGCAACGATCCTTCTGCACCAGAGTTTCTAACATCTGCACTGTGTACGAGTCCTTCAACACCTAGTCTCCAACCTCTTCTCTCTCTACCAATCCTTCTGCACCTCTGTCTCCAACCTCTACTCACTGCAACAGTCCTTCTGCACCCCAGTCTCCAGACTCTCTCTGTGTAAGATCCTTTTGCAACCCTTTCTCCAAAACTTTCTCTCTGTTACACTTTTTCTGAACCCCAGTATCCAACCTCTGCTCTCTCTAAAAGTTCTTCTGCACCTCACTCTCCAAACTTTGCTCTCTGTAATGGACCTTCTGTACCCCAGTCTCCAAACTCTGCTCTCTTGATCAATCATTCTGCACCTCAGTCTCCAACGTCTGCTCTCTGTAAGAGTTCTTCTGCACCCTAGTCTCCAACATCTGCTCTCTACAACGGTCCTTCTGCATCAAAGTCTCCAAACTCTGCTCTCTCTAACAGTCCTTCTGTACCGCCGTCTCCAATCTCTTCTCTCTATAACGGTCCTTCTGCACCCCAATTGCGAACCTCTGCTTTCTGTAACAGTCCTTCTGCACCTCAGATTCCAACCTCTTCTCTCTGTAACAATCCTTCTGCACTTCAGTCTGAAACCTCTGCTTTCTGCAAAAATCCTTGTGAACCCCAGTCTCCAAACAGTGCTATCTGTAACAATATTTGGCACCCCAGTCTCCAACCTCTGCTTTCTGCAACAGTCCTTCTGCCCCCCAGTCTCCAACCTCTGATCTCTGTAAGATCCTTCTGCACCCCGTTCTTCAATCTTTGCTCTCTGTAACAGTCATTCGGCACTTCAGTCTCCAATCTCATCTCTCTACAATGACCTTTCTTCACCCCAGTATCCAACCTCTGTTCTCTGCAGCAGTCCTTCTGCACCCAAGGCTACAACTCTACTCTCTGTAACAGTCCTACTGCACACCAGTCTCTAAGCTCTACTTTCCTTATCAGTTATTCTGCACCCAAGTCTAAAACCTCTGCTCTCTGTAACAGTCCTTCTTCACCTCAGTGTCCAAACTCTGCTCTCTGCAACGATCCTTTTGAACCACAGTTTCCAAACTCTGCACTCTGTAACAGTCATTCTACACCTATGCTCCAACCTCTTCTCTCTGTACCAATCCTTCTGCACCTCAGTCATTAACCTGTGCTCTTTGTAACAGTCCTTCTGCTCCTCAGTCTCCAACCTCTGTTCTCTGTAACAGTCCTTCTGCAACTCAGTCTCCAACCTCTGCTCTCTGTAACAGGCTTACTGCACCCCAGTCTCAAACCTCTTCTCTCTGTAACAGTTTTTCTGCACCCCAATCTCGAAAGCCTGCTCTTTGTAACAGTCTTCCTGCACCCCACTCTCCAACCTCTTTTCTCTGCAACGATCCTTCTGAACCTCAGTCTCCAAACTCTGCTCTCTGTTACAGTCCTTCTACACTTCAGTCTCCAGGTTCTGCTCTCTGTAAGATCCTTTCGCATCCCTTTCTCCAAACTCTCCTCTCTGTGACAGTCCTTCTGCACCCCAGTATCCAAACTCTGCTCTCTTTAAAAGTCCTTCTGCACCTCAGTCTCCAACCTTTGCTCTCTGTAATGATCCTTCTGTACCGCAATCTCCAAACTCTGCTCTCTTTATCAATCCTTCTGCACCTCAGTCTCCAATGTCTGCTCTCTGTAACAGTCCTTTCTGCACCCTAGTCTCCAACATCTGCTCTCTACAACGGTCCTTCTGCATTAAAGTATCCAAACTCTGCTCTCTCTAACAGTGCTTCTGTACTGCAGTCTCCAAACTCTTCTCTCTATAACGGTCTTCTGCACCACAATTGCCAACGTCTGCTTTCTGTAACAGTCCTTCTGAACCTCAGATTCCAACCTCTGCTCTCTGTATGAGTCCTTCTAAGCCTCAGTCTGAATCCTCTCATGTCTGCAACAATCCTTCTGCACCCCAGTCTCCAAACTCTGCTCTCTGTAACAGGTCTTCTGCACCCCAGTCTCCAACCTCTTCTATCTGCAATGATCCTTCTGCATACCAGTCTCCAACAACTGCTCTCTGCAACAGTCCTTCTACACCTCAGTCTCCAACCTCTGCTCTCTGCAACAGTCCTTCTGCAACCCAGTCTCCAACCTCTGCTCTCTGCAAACGTCTTATTATACCCAGTATCCAACATCTGCTCTCTGCAACGATCCTTCTGCATCCCAGTCACCAACGTCTGCTCTCTGCAACAGTCCTTCTACACCCCAGTCTCCAACCGCTGCTCTCTGCTACAGCCCTTCTGCACCCCAGTCTCCAAACTCTTCTCTCTTCAACATTTCTTCTGAACTCCAGTCTTAAAACTGTGCTCTCTGAAACTATCCTACTGCACCCCAGTCTCCAAACTCTGCTCTCTGTAAAGATCCTTCTGCACCTCAGTCTCCAAATCTCTGCTCTCTGCAACGATCCTTCTGCATCCCAGTCTCCAAACTCTGCACTTTGCAAAAGTCCTTCTGCTCCCAAGTCTCCAAGCTCTGCTCTCTGTAACAGTTCTTCTGCACATCAGGGTCCAACCTCTGCTCTCTGTAAGAATCCTTCTGCACCTCATGTCCAAACTCTGCTCTCTGTAACAGGCCTTCTGCACAACAGTCTCCAACATCTGCTTTCTGTAACAGTTTTTCTAAACCCCAATCTCAAAACTCTGCTCTCTGTAACACTCCTTCTTCACCCCAGTATCCATCTTCTTCTCTCTGTAAGAATCCTTTGACACCCCTTTCTCAAACCTCTCCTCTCTTTAAAAGTCCTTCTGCACCTCAGTATCCAACCTCTGCAATCTGTAACGGTCCTTCTGCACCCCAGTCTTCTACCTCTGATCTCTGTATCAGTCCTTCTGCACCCAAGTCTCCAAACTGTGCTCTCTGCAACATTTCTTCTGCACCCCAGTCTCCAACCTGTGCTCTCTGTGACAGTCCTTCTGCACCCCAGTCTCCAACATATGCTTTCTTCAACAATCCTTCTTCTATCCAGTCTCCAAACTCTGCTCTCTGTAAAAGTGCTTTTCTATTGCAGTCTCCAACCTCTTCTCTTTGTAACGGTCCATCTCCATCTGCTTCCCAATTGCCAACCTCTGCTTTCTGTAAGAGTCCTTCTGCACCCCAGTCTCCAAACTCTTCACTCTGCAACGATCCTTCTGCACCTCAGTCTCCAAACTCTGCTCACTGTAAAAGTCCTTCTGCACCTCAGTCTTTATCCTTTGCTCTCTGTAACGGTCCTTCTGCACCCCAGTCTCCAATCTCTGCTCCCTGTAACAATCCTATTGCACCTCTGTCTCCAACCTCTGCTCTCTTTAACAGTCCTTCTGCACCCCAGTCTCCAAACTCTGCTCACTGTAACAGTCCTTCTGTACCGCAGTCTCCAACCTTTTCTCTCCATAACGGTACTTCTGCACCCCAATTGCCAACCTCTGTTTTCTGAAACAGTCTTCTGCACCTCAAACTTCAACCTCTGCTCTCTGTAACAGTCCTTCTAAGCCACAGTCTGCACTCTGCTAAAGTCCTTCTGCACCCTGTCTCCAAGCTCTGCTCTGTGTAACCGTTCTTCTGTACATCAGTGTCCAACCTCTGCTCTCTGTAAGAATCTTTCTGCACCTCATGTCCAAACTCTGCTCTCTGTAACAGGCCTTCTTCAAAACACTCTCCAACCTCTGCTTTCTGTAACAGTTCTTCTGAATCCCAATCTCAAAACTCTGCTCTCTGTATCACTCCTTCTGCACCTTAGTCTCCATACTCTGCTCTCTGTAAGAATTTTTTGACACCCTGGTTTTCAACCTCTCCTCTCTGTAAAAGTCCTTCTGCACCTCAGTATCCAACCTCTGCAATCTGTAACGGTCCTTTTGCACCCCAGTCTCCAACCTCTGCTCTCAGTATCAGTCCTTCTGCACCCAAGTCTCCAAACTCTGATCTCTGCAACATTTCTTCTGCACCCCAGTCTCCAACATGTGCTCTCTGTGACAGTCCTTCTGCACCCCAGGCTCCAACATCTGCTCTCTTCAACAATCCTTCTTCTATCCAGTCTCCAAACTCTGCTCTCTATTAAATTCCTTTTGTATCGCAGTCTCCAACCTCTTCTCTTTGTAACGGTCCATCTGCTCCCCAATTGCGAACCTCTGCTTTCTGTAAGAGTCTTTCTGCACCCCAGTCTCCAAACTCTTCTCTCTGCAACGATCCTTCTGCACCTCAGTCTCCAATCTCTACTCTCTGTAAAAGTCCTTCTGCACTTCAGCCTTTATCCTTTGCTCTCTGTAATGGTCCTTCTGCACCCCAGTCTCAAATCTCTTTTCCCTGTAACAATCCTATTGCACCTTTGTCTCCAACCTCTGCTCTCTTTAACAGTCCTTCTGCACCCAGTCTCCAACTCTGTTCACTGTAACAGTCCTTCTGTACCGCAGTCTCCAACCTCTTCTCTCTATAACGGTACTTCTGCACCCCAATTGCAAACCTCTGTTTTCTGAAACAGTCCTTCTGCACCTCAAACTCTAAACTCTGCTCTCTGTAACAGTCTTTCTAAGCCACAGTCTGAAACCCCTGCTCTCTGCAGCAATCTTTCTTAACCCCAGTCTTCAAACTGTGCTATCTGTAACAATCCCTCTGCACCCCAGTCTAAAACATCTGCTCTCTGTAACAGGTCTTCTGCAACTCAGTTTCCAAAGTCTGCTCTCTGTAACAGGCCTTCTGCACCACAGTCTGAATCCTCTTCTCTCTGCAACGATTCTTCTGCAACTCAGTCTCCAACCTCTGCTCTCTGCAACAATCCTTCTGCTCCCAGTCTCCAACCTCTGCTCTCTGTGAGATCCTTCTCCACCCCATTCTCCAAACTTTGCTCTCTGTAACAGTCATTCTGCACCTCAGTCTCCAACCTCATCTCTCTACAACGGCCCTTCTGCACCCCAGGATCTAACCTCTGTTCTCTGCAGCAGTCCTTCTGCAACCAAGGCTTCAAACTCTGCTCTGTGTAACAATACTTCTGCATCCCAGTCTCCAAACTCTACTTTCCGTATCAGTTATTCTGCACCTCAGTCCGAAACCTCTGCTGTCTGTAACAGTCCTTCTGCACCTCAGTCACCAAACTCTGCTCTCCACAACAGTCCTACTGCACTCCAGTCTCAAACTTCTGCTCTGTGCAAAAGTCCTTCTACACACCAGTCTCCAACATCTGCTCTCTGCAATGATCCTTCTGCATCCCAGTCTCCAATGTCTGCTCTCTGCAACAGTACTTCTAATGCCCAGTCTCCAACCTCTGCTCTCTGGTACAGTCTTTCTGCACCCCAGTCTCCAACTTCTGCTCTCTTCAACATTTCTTCTGCACCCCAGTCTCTAATATGTGCTCTCTGTAACTATCATACTGCACCCCGGTCTCCAAACTCTGCTCTCTGTAGCGATACTTCTGCACCTCAGTTTTCAACCTCTGCTCTCTGCAATGATCCTTCTGTACCCAAGTCTCCAATGTCTGTTCTCTGCAACAGTCATTCTGACCCCAGTCTCCAGTCTCTGCTTTCTGTAACATCTTTCTCCACCCCAGTTTCCAAACTGTGCTCTAGGTGACTTTTCTTCTGAACCACAGTCTCCACCCTCTGCTCTTTGTAACAGTACTTCTGTACTGCAGTCTCCAATCTCTGCTCACTGCAACATTTCTTCTGCACCCCTGTCTCCAAACTGTGCTCTCTGTAACTGTCTTTCAGACCCCAGTCTCCAACCTCTGCTCTCTGTAATGATCATTCTGCACCTCAGTCTCCAAACTCTGTTATCTGAAACAGTCCTTCTGAAACTCAGTCTTCAAACTCTGCTCTCCGTAACCGGCTTACTGCACCCCAGTCTCCAACCTCTCCTCTCTGTAACAGTTTTTCTGCACCCCAATCTCGAAACTCTGCTCTCTGTAACAGTCTTTCTGCACCCCAGTCTCAAACCTCTTTTCTCTGCAATGATCCTTCTGAACCTCAGTCTCTAACCTCTGCTCTCTGCAAAAGTCCTTCTGCACCGCAGTCTCCAGATTCTGCTCTCTGTAAGATCTTTTTGCATCCCTTTCTCCAAACTCTCCTCTCTGTAACAGTCCTTCTGCACCCCAGTATCCAAACTCTGCTCTGTGTAACAATACTTCTGCATCCCAGTCTCCAAACTCTACTTTCTGTATCAGTTATTCTGCACCTCAGACCGAAACCTCTGCTCTCTGTAACAGTCCTTCTGCACCCCAGTATCCAAACTCTGCTCTCTTTAAAAGTCCTTATGCACCTCAGTATTCAACCTTTGCTCTCTGTAATGGTCCTTCTGTACCGCAGTCTCCAACCTTTGCTCTCTGTATCAATCCTTCTACACCTCAGTCTCCAATGTCTGCTCTCTGTAACAGTTCTTCTGCACCCTAGTCTCCAATATCTGCTCTCTACAACGGTCCTTCTGCATTAAAGTATCCAAACTCTGCTCTCTCTAACAGTGCTTCTGTACTGCAGTCTCCAAACTCTTTTCTCTATAACGGT
The DNA here is from genome assembly GCF_052094955.1 of Ictidomys tridecemlineatus. Classification (NCBI taxonomy): domain Eukaryota; kingdom Metazoa; phylum Chordata; class Mammalia; order Rodentia; family Sciuridae; genus Ictidomys; species Ictidomys tridecemlineatus. The sequence continues at coordinate 169,593 of NW_027526112.1, forward strand.
CCTTCTGCACCCCAATTGCCAAAGTCTGCTT